>NC_135173.1:29901364-30201364 GCF_041146795.1 Maylandia zebra | reverse complement strand
TCGTTAGACACGGGTTGCCTTCCACCAGGTTCCTCAGAGGTTGTGGGAGTTGCATGCTTGAAGTCTGGGTAACCAGTTGGTCAGTGGGAGAGCTGGCAACCAGCAAAGTTGGTTTATGACAGCAAAAAACTGATTTTTGCTTTTCACAAGGAGGTTAGCGTGTATTTTCACTCTGGTGTGAGCTCTTAGGAAAGGCTGTGGGCATTTCACTTTCCTGGATTAGGACTCATTGATGTAGTAACCTGTGATAACCTGCTGACTGTGAGAATTATTCCACCCTCAGTGCTTTACCATTATGAGTGGCATCCAGATACTAATAGAGATGATGTGCTGAAGTGTTAAAGTTAAAATTACAGCCACTTAGAAACTTTTGATGTTAATAAGAAACGACAGAAACATAATGTGTGTCATAGTCTGGCGAGGGCAGACTGTATGAATTGAAAAAGGACCCAAAATGCAGACTCCAAGGAAAAGGGAACAAAACTTGAATGTTAACAAAAAGCGAGCCGTTTAATATGGCTGGAAAAAAAAGGTACAAACAAAGGGCAAGGCAAACTGAAGCAAAATTAACACAAACCTAAACTGGGAAATCTAAACAAACAATAAGAAAAACCTAGACAAGAAACTTGGAAGCATGGCATAGGAAGCATGGCGTGGACAACCTGACAATCACACACTGAAAACAGAGGACTTAAATACACAGGAGGTGATTAGGGGAAGTGGAGACACATGAGGAAACAGCTGGCACACATGAACATAATGACGTCACAGTGGGAGAGTAAAACTGAACATGATGAACACAGAACACCAGACCTCTTCACAATAAAACAGGAAACATAATGAGACATAGACATGACAACCCGAACTTGACAACGTAAGACACAGACATGAAACGCATGAAGAGCAGGGGAGATTTAACATGGTTGGAAACACGAGGGGAAAATAATAACTAGAAACACTTAGGCATAATAATACAAACTTGATAACATAAGACACGCAGCATGAAACACGAAGGGTGAGGGGAAGCTTAAATACAGGGGAAGAAAACACAAGGAGTCTAATAACCAAATGAACTTAGATAACCTAATGAACAAAATAAACTCAAACTTAAAACGCTGGGTCAAAAGACCCAGGACCATGACAATGTGTTTGTTTTTATTTGTTTGATGTGATGTTTTTTGTCTGAACCAGAACAGCAAATAGACACATTCTGTTAAACATTAAACAATAAAAATGCCTAAAAATGTTCTCTAAAGCCTCACACACCCACACCTACCTGGAACTGTAACATGCAAACTCACAGCTGTATAACACACACAGGATTTTGCACATGACAGGAATCAGTATAGATTAGTCCCACAGTCTTCAAACGCTCCACTGCTCAGTCAATGAGCATAAAGATCGAAGCTGCAAGCTGCAAGCTGCAGTTTCACAACAGAAGACAGTTTAGTGGAGCTTTATAGCAACAGCAGAGCTCTTTGGAAGCTTAATTATTTATGAGTAGATGGTCCGGCTCTAATGCCACACAGCGGTACCAGACACGGCACGCCATCGATTATCTGAAAGCACAGAAAGTTAAGAAGGAGTGCGCCCGCGTTTATCGGCTGCCTTGGGATGCTGCTGACCGCACAACTTCCCCAATCGACAACTAACGTGTGTGTGTGTTTTAGTTGGGGGGGGGGCTATCGAGCAACTACGCTTCACAGCACACACAGAGTGAACAAAGAACCACAGAAAATTTTACAGTTCTCACAGTTTTAACAAGACTTTCCGGCTTTAGCTCAGCTTTGACAAAAAGGCGTAATTTGTCTTTAATGTTGGGCAAAAAAAGTTTAGCTGCTGAAGATGAACTGAATAAAAGTGAAGCTGAAGCTGGATCTGAGCACGCTCCTCTGGTGTTGGATGAAGCCTGACTGTATGGACGTCTATGAGAAACCAGAGCCCTGCACTGCAAGCCAGGATTTAGCCCTATCCAGGTAACTTCAGGTTAACCCTGGGCTCTGGGCACTAAAGGTAGTTCACTGAGGTATATCACCATGGTAACTCATGCTGCAGGTTAGAGTCCAACATCATCATCTTGATGTTTTCAAGAAAATATCCCAAACTAATCCAGAACCCTTCTGGCTGCAGCCACTCCTGTCCATGTTCAGGTCTGAAGTCTCTGATTTGCGTGAAATTTGTCTAAGAGCAGCGTGAACAGACCAATCACAGCTGTTTGCCATGTGCAGGTCTCTGTTTGCTCATGGGTTTAAGGCAGCACTATGAATGAAGCAAGATAATCTTAATCTAAACCAGAGCTCACTCCAGACTTAACTGAGTCCCCGCATTGCCTCTGAGCAAACACAGCTATGTCCCCACAACATGAGGAACACACACACACACACACACACACACACACACAGAGTAATTACAGTGATTAGGCCTGAAATGATTCTCACTTTCTTATTTGGCAGCGCTCACTCGCTCGCTCTGTGTTTACTCATTTACAGACACACACACACACACACACACACACACACACACACACACACACACACTCGACAGGAATAGTAACGACAGCATTTGAGGTGCTCACTAATCGATTGAAACATTTGTTGTTGGAAAGCAGCGGAGTCAGACTGGACTCTGGAGGAACACCTGCAGTCATCAACCTGCAGCTCTCCTGAGCTGTGACCGTCCAATCAGAGTACTGCCACAGTCTCATCACCACACCAGCAGGTGTGTCTGTGTTTGCCCACAGGTGGGAGTGCTGTGGAGATGCAGGCTGCGTTTAAAAACCTCATTGACTTTTCAATAATTTAAGCAGAAACCGTCAAACCTTTCTCTGCGCTGGGTCATGAGTGTGATAAGTGTGTTTAAACTGTGGTTACATTTAAAAACTATCCACATATGCCACGTGGAAATGTTCCAGCAAATGAATGAATAACTCCTGCGTGGGGATTCAGCCGCTGACCTCAGCTACATTTTACTGAAGTTTGTTTGTGGTTGGGTGCAAAGTTGAATCCTGCTGGTATGGCTTACCAACAAGCCACACAAATGATTTATTATTAATCTGACTTCTCAAACCAACCAAACCACTGTTAGGACCTGCAGACATCTGAGTGAATATGCGTGTTTAGTTATTCTACTCAGAGGTTTCAGTTTCTACTTGCAGACAAATATTAGAGCCTGCACAGGAAGTGATATCATGACCTTCCTCTCTTACTCTTTGAATGGTACTAATACTCTTTTATTAGAAGAATTCTCCTTCTCTGTCTTAGTGTTGTATTGCTCCAAGCAGTCTGATTATGATTCCTCAGACCCCCAAAACAGATCCTGACCACAGTGCGTACGACAGATTTGAAAAGCTGCGTTGTGGACGAGGCTGTGGGCTCGTCCAACAGCTCACAAAGTTTCCTTTTACAGCTGCAAGTAACATAAAGTCACGATGTAGTAATGGGAATATTACATTCCCACAGGCTATTGTAGTAATGCCTGAGGCCATATTATTATTGGGGTAATAGTAGCTCAGCGGAGAAGTCGTAGATGAAGTCTGATGCACGTCAAATGTCTTTGGAACAGGAAAAGGTCATCAGCTCATCAAGCTGACGTTAAAGCGTGAGCATCCTTTGAGTTTGGGGTTCTCGTGCATGCAGGCTCATGACTCAGATTCAGGTGGAGAACCAGAATTAAAATATCACCGCTCATCTTACATCGTACTGTACAGTGGGGCAAAAAAGTATTTAGTCAGCCACCGATTGTGCAAGTTCCCCCACTTAAAATGATGACAGAGGTCAGTAATTTGCACCAGAGGTACACTTCAACTGTGAGTGACAGAATGTGAAAAAAAAATCCATGAATTCACATGGCCAAGACCAAAGAGCTTTCGAAGGACACCAGGAAAAGTATTGTAGACCTGCACCAGACTGGGAAGAGTGAATCTACAATAGGCAAGCAGCTTGGTGTGAAAAAATCAACTGTGGGAGCAATCATCAGAAAATGGAAGACATACAAGACCACTGATAATCTCCCTCGATCTGGGGCTCCACGCAAGATCTCATCCCGTGGGGTCAAAATGATCATGAGAACGGTGAGCAAAGATCCCAGAACAACACGGGGGGACCTGGTGAATGACCTGCAGAGAGCTGGGACCAAAGTAACAAAGGTCACCATCAGTAACACACTACAATGGCAGGGAATCAAATCCCGCAGTGCCAGACGTGTTCCGCTGCTGAAGCCAGTGCATGTCCAGGCCCGTCTGAAGTTTGCCAGAGAGCACATGGATGATACAGCAGAGGATTGGGAGAATGTCATGTGGTCAGATGAAACCAAAGTAGAACTTTTTGGTATAAACTCAACTCGTCGTGTTTGGAGGAAGACGAATACTGAGTTGCATCCCAAGAACACCATACCTACTGTGAAGCATGGGGGTGGAAACATCATGCTATGGGGCTGTTTTTCTGCCAAGGGGACAGGACGACTGATCCGTGTTAAGGACAGAATGAATGGGGCCATGTATCGTGAGATTTTGAGCCGAAACCTCCTTCCATCAGTGAGAACTTTGAAGATGAAACGAGGCTGGGTCTTCCAACATGACAATGATCCAAAACACACCGCCCGGGCAACAAAGGAGTGGCTCCGTAAGAAGCATTTGAAAGTCCTGGAGTGGCCTAGCCAGTCTCCAGACCTCAACCCCATAGAAAATCTGTGGCGGGAGTTGAAAGTCCGTGTTGCTCGGCGACAGCCCCAAAACATCACTGCTCTCGAGAAGATCTGCATGGAGGAATGGGCCAAGATACCAGCTACTGTGTGTGCAAACCTGGTAAAGACCTATAGTAAACGTTTGACCTCTGTTATTGCCAACAAAGGTTATGTTACAAAGTATTGAGTTGTATTTTTGTTATTGACCAAATACTTATTTTCCACCCTGATTTACGAATAAATTCTTTACAAATCCTACCATGTGGATTCATGGATTTTTTTTTCACATTCTGTCTCTCACAGTTGAAGTGTACCTCTGGTGCAAATTACTGACCTCTGTCATCATTTTAAGTGGGGGAACTTGCACAATCAGTGGCTGACTAAATACTTTTTTGCCCCACTGTACCTTACGGACTGACAGGGGGCATCCGCCAGCTGCTGAGGGTGAGGGCCCTCCAGCTTCAGGCTCAGAGTTTAGTCTGAGGGTTGAGAGTCCAGCGGCTGTTTAGATGGCCGTTAGCTGTGAATGATAGTAATTATTCGTGTTTTCATGCAGCAGCTGATGACAGGACCCACAATGAAGAGGCAGCGAGTTGATGCCGGAGTACTATAGATGAAGCGTTTGACAGAAAGTAGAAGATGTGTGGCGGCGATGGTAGCTGCAGAGGGTGGACACGCTCTCCCTCTTGTCAAGAATAATTAAACAGGGGGAGTGAAAGGAGAGAGGAGTAGCAGGGAGGAGTGCAACTAAGCACTTTGAGATTCTTCAAAATCAGCGTATTACATACACACACGCACAGGCTGGACAAGAAGCAGGCGTGCAGCTTCACACAGGAGCCACAGCTCATCAGACCAGCTGCTGACAGAGTCCTTGTACCGCCATCACTCCTCATCATCATCAGGCTGTCACTAACTAAGTTATGGGGGCGGGGTTAGACACGCATGCATCTGAAAACAGCAGTGCAGTTCACACTAGAGCAGGGGTCACCAACACGGTGCCCGCGGGCACCAGGTCGCCCGCAAGGACCACATGAGTCGCCCGCGGGCCTGTTCTAAAAATAGCTCACCATAACAACTTACCAGTAAGCTGCATCTATTTTTATTTTTTCTTGCTATTTTTTTTAATCACAATTGCATTGGCGTTAATTTGTTAGAGATAATATATTAAAAAAATGTTTATTATTAAATATTAGATCATGATCTAATATTTAGTGCTAGCTGGTCTCCACGGAAACAGTTGCCGTGAAGACCAGCAAAGGCAAAGGTGAGGAGATGAGGAAAACATGGCGGAAAAAAGGAAGAAAACATATAATTTTCACAGTGAATGGGAGGAAGAGTTTTTTTTTACCACTGTGAAAGATTCATGCGTGTGTCTCATTTGCGGGGCAACTGTGGCAACGGCAAAGCGGCACAACGTGGAGAGACATTTCCGAACGTGTCACACAAGCTACCATGCTAACTACCCAAAGGGCAGCACACTGCGAGCGGAAAAGGCCCGCGAATTAAAGGCAGGTTTGAGCAAACAGCAGTCTTTTTTCACGAGACCGGTGAAAAACTCTCAAAAAGCAACCGAAGCCTCATTTAGAGCTACACATTTCATGATTAAGAAAAAGAAGGCATTTTTAGACGGGGAGTATTTCAAAGAAGCAATGATGATAATTGCAAAAACTGTGCTTAAAGACGAGAAATATGGAAACGATGTAATCTCCACTCTCTCTGATGTCCAGCTGGGGGCAACTACAATTGTTAGAAGAGTGTCGGCTATGTCCGGGAACTTGGCCGATCAGTTGGATCAGGATCTGGCAAAGTGCAGTTGGTTTAGCATCCAGTGTGACGAGTCCGTCGACAGCAGCAGTACAGCACAGCTGATGGTCTTTATCCGGATGGTATTTGATGGTTTCTCCACAAAAGAAGAACTTCTGACACTACTGCCGCTAAAGACAACAACGAAGGGAGTTGACATCTATAACGCGGTGAAGGAGTTTTTCGCGAAGAAAAAGGTACCGTTGGAAAAGCTGGTATCAGTGACTACCGACGGGGCTCCTGCTATGATCGGCCGACATACGGGATTCATCGCTCACTGTAAAGGTGACACAGAGTTCCCAAACTTCATGCATTACCACTGCATCATTCACCAGCAGGCGTTATGCCCAAACGTGATCGGCTTCGAGCACGTCATGACTCCCGTCGTGAAGATCATAAACAGCATCCGCTCCAGAGCTAAACAGCACAGAACATTCAAGGTGCTATTGGAGGAGCTGTCAGCTGAATATGGTGACCTGCTACTACATACGGAAATCCGATGGCTCAGCAGGGGACGGATTTTGATTCGTTTTTTGTCACTTTTGGGTGAAATCAAGGAGTTCATGCAATCCAAAGGGGAAGACACATCTCTGCTGGAGGACACTGAGTGGACACTTGACCTTGCGTTTTTAACAGACATTACTGGGAAACTGAACCATTTGAACTGTGAGCTGCAAGGCAAAGGTAAGACTGTTGCTGACATGATAAGTGCTTTAAATGGATTTAAAGCCCAGATGAACATTTTCTCTGTGCATTTACAGAGAAAAAAGGTGCTGCACTTTCCCTCTGTGCAGATGGTGCTGAAAGACAATGCTTCTGCATCTGAGACTTTTGACAAAGTTGCAGAAAAGTACACTCAAGTCATAAACCGACTTGGTCAAGAGTTTGAGAACAGGTTTTGTGACCTTGATCAGCTTGAGCCATGTGTCTCATTTGTTTCCAATCCTTTCATGAATGTGGACACAACATGCATTGCTGAGCAACTAAGTTCAATGTTCAGCTTGGATGCTGGACAGGTGGAAATCGAAATTGTAACATTGCAAAATGACGTCCACCTCAAAGCCTATCTGGAGGCACCAAACTTTTGGTGCCTTGTTGACACAGAAAAGTACAGTGGTGTTTGCACAGCAGCTATGAAGGTTGCCAGCCTGTTTGGTTCAACCTATCTTTGTGAATCAGCCTTTTCTGACATGAACTTCATCAAGAACAAACACACTGGTGAACAGCATGCAATGCCAGGTTTCCCACTAACAGACAAAGAAAGCCATATTAGATGTTCTCAGTGGCAACATTACAGTGTCATGTCAAAGTTTAATTTAATTATTGAAAAACAAATGTGTTTGTTAAGTGTAACATGTGACAATTTGCTTTAAAATGCTGCCAATTTGGTGAAAAGTTCTGTAAAATTTGAAAGTTGATTTTTTGTATGTTACATACATACAAAAATAATGTATGTAACAGTGCATGATTTGTTAAAATTTGTTAGTGGTAAGTGAAAATGTTGTAGAAGTGATCACTTCAAAATGTAAATACTTGCAGAGATATATAGAAATAAAGCGTTGCATATTGATATTTATGTTTCCTACCTTGTTTCCTAATTGCATTCTTTATAATTATGGTGAAAAATAATTAACATAATTAGTGTCCGTACATAGATGAATATCATTAATTATTAATGATAACACATAATTAAGTTAAACTGAGGAAATTTGTTATTTGAGAAGTGTGTGTCAAACTGGTAGCCCTTCACATTAATCGGTACCCAAGAAGTAGCTCTCACTTTCAAAAAGGTTGGTGACCCCTGCACTAGAGCCTTTCAGCACTCAGAGTGATTCAAAACATCTGCATCCAAACATCCATTACTTCAATTCAATTTTATTTATATCGCACCAAATCACAGCAGCAGTTGCCTCAAGATGCTTTATATTGTAAGGTAAATACCCTTACATTATACCCAATACAGAGATACCACAACAAACAGAATAAGCGCTTTGGTGACAGTAGGAAGGAAAAACTCCCTTTTAACAGCAAGAAACCTCCAGCAGTGCCAGGCTCAGGAGGGGCAGACAGTTGGGGGAAGAAGACAGGACAAAGACACGCTGTGGAAGAGAGCCAGAGATTAATAATAACTTATAATTACATGCAGAGATGTATAAACACATAGTGAGTGAAAACGAAACACTCAGTGCATCATGGGTATCCCCCGGCAGCCTACACCTATTGCAGCATAACTAAGGGAGGATTCACGGTCACCTGGTCCAGCCCTAACTATATGCTTTATTAAAAAGGAAAGTTTGAAGCCTAATCTTGAAAGTAGAGATAGTGTCTGTCTCCTGAATCCAAACTGGAAGCTGGTTCCACAGAAGAGGGGCCTGAAAACTGAAGGCTCTCCCTCCCATTCTACTGTTCTTGGTCATCACATTTTTTATATTACAATTTTTATATGTTATAAGCACAAAGAGCACCTTTTCAATTTCAGTTGTTTTATTTTGTCTCGTGAATTCTTGCTTAATGTCCTTTTTTGTCGCTGTGATATTGTGTTTGTTGAAGGTCTAATGTTGACCACAGACAGAGACTCACTGTCACAGTATTGTCATTCGTGGAAAACCTCTGTGTGCAGCTGATGGTTCAATAAAACATTTCAATTCATTCAGATTTTTAGTATACAAAGTCGAAAACATTGAATGGTCAATTTGAATAAGTGCAACTTTAGGCACTATATGGTTGAAAATAACATTTGTCTGTCATATCATGATATTAGATTTTCCTCATATCGCCCAGTACTATTGCCAGCTTGAAGGCCTGTGGTACGATTATTAGAGATAGATTGATCATATTTAAGATTGAAGCATTAATTAATGGTAGGACTTCTTTGAGCAGTCTTGTAGGAATGGTGTCTGAAATAGGGTTGGGCGATATGTAAACATTTTCCAACTGAAAATCGTCAGTACAATAATCTCATCTGGAGCGCAGAATGAACAAACTTTGGACAAACTGCCCGAAATGCGTTGACAGAGACATTTCAAGGATTTTGACTCAGTCTGCGCTCCAGATGGGTTAATTGTTAAACGTGCTAGTCGTGATGACGGCGTGTTAACGCTGACTAAACAATATGAAGTCACCATTTTGGGATTTCTTTGGCTCTAAACCAGATGAAAGAGGTAAACCTAAGGATGTAACCAAAGCGTTGTGTCACTTGTCCAGACGTATAGTGCGAGCAAAGTACTCAAACGCAACTAATTTGCATGAGCATGTACGTGTCCACCATCCGGCTGAGTATGCGGCGATCACTAGCTTCTGCAGCTCCATCAACAAGCATTTGGGCGCACTCTGAGGAGGGTGCATTTGCTCACAGATGAAAGAGGGTGCTGTTAAAACAGCGCTATTTTTTTTTTTCTGTTGACTGCTTCTATTAGCTCCATCATTATTAGCAAACTTACTGATGGGCAAATAAATAAATAAATCGCCCTTGTAAAAACGATAGTCGATATATTCGTCCAATCCCCCAACCCTAGTCTAAAAGACACATTGATGGTTTTGAGGAACTAATTACTGAAAAAAACTTAGAAAGATCAGTTGGAGAAAAAGACTAAATGAATATCATTAGATAATGTTACATCTGTAATTTGTTCTCTAATGGTTACAATTTTACTTGTGAAGAAGTTCATGAAGTCTTTACTAGTTAACGATAAAGGAATGGTTGGCTCAACAGAGCTCTGACTTTTTGCCATTTCCTCTCCAGCTTACAAGTCATCTGCTTTAAGGGAGACGGGTTGCCTTCCAGCATTAAATGGTAAAGCAACAGGGAGTTGATGCAATCTTAGGTTGCTCTAAGGAATTAGGGGCGGAGTCAGTCAAGCGATATCTGTTCTAATTGTAAAAGTACTGTTTTTATGCAGTGAGTTTAATTATACAGCTGTAGTTTGAGGAATCCGTGCTTCATTTTTGCAGTAGTTTGTGTCAGGAGTTGCTGTGTGGATGTGGAGAAGAGGGACCCAAACGCTGGACTCGTGGTGAGAATTAAGGTGTTTATTGGAGTGGCAGGATGAACAGAACGGGGAAGAAGGCAGGCAGGCTGGCTGGCTGACTGACTGAATGACTGAACTGAAAGGCAAACACGTGGAATAGACAGCAGTGACAGCATCAGTGACACGACACTGAACTGATGAAACTGAGGGACTTAAGTACACAGGCTGAATGATGAGTGATTAGAGACAGGTGAGTGAACAGCTGAACATAATAAACTAATGATAAATGGGAAGAGAACTAGAACATAATGCACACAGAGTAAGGCTAACACAATACAACAGGAAGTGGAACATACAGAAGATAAACAGCCAACATGAACTGAAAATACTGGGTCAATGACCCAGGAACCCTGACAGTTTGTTGAAGTGAAGAAAACAGACATTTGAATTGTGTAGAACCCGAGCAGAAACAAAGACTCACAGGAAACGTGTGGAAGTTCTGCTGAGCGTAACACAAACGAAAAGTCTCGTCTGCTTGAAACTACAAGGTGTTGATCCTATGAGAGTATTTACATTAGTCAGTACGACGTACTGCAGCTCACACCAGGTATTCATAATCTGTACAGGCAGTCATTGGACACGTGCATGCCACTGCAGGTGTGTGTGCCTGTGGGCTGCTCTGTTTACACACACACACACACACACACACACACACACACACACACACACACACACACACACACACACACACACACACTGTCTTCATTAGAATATGATTCCACTTCCTCTGCTCCTGACACACTCTCCTGGTTTCGAGGTGGCTCATCATTCAGGAACATGTTGCTGATAATTAACCTTCAGGTGGAGACAGTCGCTGTGTTATCATTAACCGTATGGCTGAGCGGAAAATTTAAATGAGGACGTGCATTAAAATGATGTCAGCGCTCCGTAACCGCTCATTACGCCGCCTTTTTAATCTTAAGGTCACTGCATGTATTTGTTGGCTTGCTTTAAGGCTGCTGCGCATCTGTTTGCTCGGAAGCTCGCTTTTTATTTCAGTGTACGTTGCTCTGTTTGCAGCAGGTCCAGTGAAAAATGGGAAGAATGACAATTAGAATATATAAAGCTGTGTGAGAGCAAGGACAGACAAATTGTTTACAAGGTCCAAACCTGAGCTCAACTCCTTTCCTCTTTTATTAAAGGTGAGCAATAGCTATGACCTGGTAAAGAGTCATTAAGACATCAAACCGAGCCGTGCACACTCTGAGATTATATCAGCTAACTCAGTGATGCTTTAGATATGCTCATAAAACCAAATATAATTATTCAGACTCATATTTTTACTGTTTAACGAGTTTTTTGTTTCATTGATTCAGTTAATTGTTTTCAGTGTGTGTGCAGTGATCCATGTAAATGCTCTAAACACTCCGTTTATTAAGTTTTTTTTCTGCTCGGGTCTGTGTGATGTCACAGAGGCTTCTGAGGAACTGCAGCCCCTCCCAGAATCATGCAAAGCTACTCTAGAATGACAACACCCTGATGGAGGTGAGCTACACCACAATGGTGGAGTAACTGGAGTTTTGTGGTGGTTGATTTAAATATGGGAATATTTTTTGGTTTTGCCCTACGTTTCTAGCTTCTCTTCCTCACATCATTAACAGAGTTGGTTATCCGGTCACAGTGACCTTTTCTCTGCTGTTTCTTTGTAAAAATGCATTTTTAGGATGCAAAAGCCGCTCGTGGCAGTAATTGCAGACACACAGCGGCACTCTCTCCTTTCATCTGCTCTCAGTACCAATCTGTGGACAGAAATAGGCAGCATTTATTTACAGAGGCTGCCGGATCAGAAATCCTTCCCGTACGGGAGTCAGCATTTCTCTTATTTCCTCATGAACACAGCGAGCATCTGGTGTCAAAGCCTCGGCACATGAAACGAGATCAGATGGGCAGGTGAGGCGCGGGAGTGTTTCCCTCTGTTTATTGTTGCAGCAGCTCGGTTTGTCTCTCTCAAACTATCATTTTACTCTGTGAGAGTAAATTAGTTGAAACTCGGCGGGATGTGATGATCTCAGCTCTGTAACTACAGGCAGGAGCGGTGCCAGCGGCATGGCAGGAGGGCGCGGTGCTGCTAAATGCCAGACGAATGCTCGCGGGTGGAAAACAATTGTGGGGGGGATTCAGCATTAATGCGGCAGTAAATCAGCCGCTGAGGTTTCCGGGCTCAGTGCAGACCTGTAAACAAAACAGCAGCAGAAGAAGAACGGGAGCCGGTGGTTTGGAGGTCCTGGTTCAGCACGCCGTGAAATGTCGCATTCACCCAGCCCTGCATCTGAGGGCTGGCTGAATATGACATTTCACGGAATCAGCCGCTGTCCGCTTCAACTGCAGGATGAAAGCTCTTTGATCGGCGGCTGTGTTGCTAAGCTCGCATGTCAACATCACACTCAGTGTTTGTGGTGAGCAGCGGTTAGGTCAGTGTTTCAGGAATGATCATAGGGCAGGAAGCACCGTCCTGCTGCGGACTGAGAACGTGCACACGTGACCCAAGCGACATGATGCGAGGAGTATCATACCTGCTGTATGTAGAAGAGGGGATGATGCACCTGACACAGCCTCACATGAGTCACTCACTGGAAGTCTCGTTAAGCCCACCTGCCAGATGAGGTCCTGGCGAGATCAGGAGCTGCCCTGGGCACCGGTTCCTGATTAGGGTTGGTCCTGAGACAATGTTGCTCAAACACACATGCATCATTAAAAAAGCAGAGTTTCCCTCATCAGGACCACCACACAATGCAATTAAAGTTCAAAGTTCGCGACATGCTTATTGTTTTAGAGTAGTCTAAATAGAAGTAGTTTGATTTGTATGATAACGAGGACGATGGTGAAAACTGGAACAGTTAAGTCTGTAAAAGAATTCCTAGGGATGGGAATCGAGAACCGGTTCTTGTAGCGAACGGTTCCCAGTAGTCCAATTCCTTGCAATCATCAGTTTTCCCACTTATCCGTTCTTGCACTCTCACTACGGTCAGCTGATTTCAGTTCGTGTGTGAGGAAAATAGTGAACATTACTTTTATTTTTATTGCACAAAAGAATGAGAGCGCAATTGTAAAGTGGAGACTGCATTATACTGTTAGAACAACTTCGGCTCTTCGCAAGCACCTGCACAGACAGCATGGTAATGCTAAGCTAGCCAAGAACCCAGAGTGATGGTGAAGCTGAGTTTAGCATTTTCATCTTTGTTTTGTGTTATCGGCTTTGTGTTCATACCTAAACACTAAGAGAAAGATCACGTGTGTCCTCATTAGGTCAGGGATTTGTGTTGGTGTGTGGGGCTGTAGTCTGTAGGTTTATATTGTTGATTGGTGATAATGAGACAGTGTGTTTCAGATTATTTTACAGAGTAACATGAAAGTAACGTAACAAGTAGTGTAACAAATGTCTTTATCCTGGGTGTAATTAAGTAATGTACTGCATTACTTTTAAGAAAAGTATTCAGTATAATATGTGCAATAATTACTTTTTTGAGTAATGACCCTAAAACTGATCATAAAAAAGAGGAGAAATACCTCCAGCATGCGTGCATTTGAGCATGTGGCATGTGGTTAATTTTTAATAAGATATTGAACTGATAACTGATATTGATAACAGAATCAGATTTGCTACACTGTTATTAATTCCCATCCCTAAGGATTCCTGTATGAAGTGAATGGGCAACTTTAAGGTTAACAGAGTGTGAACCTGCACAGGTGGAGCTGGTGCTGCTCTATGTAGCTCAGAATCAACTCTGAGCTACAGAAATAACTAAATTCAGCAGGTTCCACTCAGACTTCTAGCCTCCGTGTGCTGCAGGCACCGGTGAGCTCATATCAGCTGCTGCAGGCTGAGCAGCGGAACATCAGGATGTAAACATCACGTAATATGTCAAAGGCAGCACACTGATATCGCGCACACACACACACACACACACACACACACACACACACACACACACACACACACACACACACACACACACACACACACACACACGTGTTTAAGCTGTTTCCTCTTGGTTTCAGTTAGCATTTCTGTGACAAGAACCTGTGAGAGCTGCTAGCAGAGGCCTGAAACCACGGCTTCTGTTGCCGATTACGTTTCCATCATTAACTCATTAATAAAGAAATCAGCTCAGCTTTCGAGCACCGGTTGATGTGGACACGTCTCTTTAACAAAGACAGGTGTGCAGTGAGGAGAACAGCGCTGTGATGCAGCAGAGATCCAGCTTCCTGTTTGGATTGTCCTGACTGAGGACACATGCGGTGGTCGGTCTGTGAGGTGTTAGTGCACAGTGTTATGTATATGCTGCAGTGAAGGAACAGCTGCTGGAGACTTGCTGACAGCCCAACACGTTCAGATGGAAACAAAGGCGCTTGCATAATTACAACCCACCCGCCTCATTGCCTGTCATGTTGTATGTTTTGTGTGGGAGAGAGCATGCAGCTTAAAGCTCAGGTATAAATATATAGGATGTGCTAATGCACGCAGCAGCATGCAACGCTCCACATTCTTCAAACGGGGAGTCAGCAATCCTCTTCCATCTTTTATGAGAATACCAGACTCACACTGAGAGGAAATTTGTTCCACTTAATTCGATCAAACTGGAATACACGTTCCAGGAACCCACCATTCTGCTTTGTAGTCCTTCCTGTCATCCCAGCTCCATGAACCTCCGATGCAGCGTCCTCTTTATAAACAGTTTACCCAGTGACATCCAGCAGGACTCGCACATTGGCTGGAAAAGGCTTCTTTTACCTAGTCAAGTGAGGTTGGCGTGGCGTCTTCAGTCGCCTGTAGGCCTGTGTGACCCTGCGAAGCCTTACTTGTCTTCTTTGGTTAGGTTTAGGCATTAAAAGCTAAAAGTGGGTCAGGACAGTAACGCCACTGTTTTGCACATGTCTCACTCTGTATATTTTATTTTATATATTTATTTATTGTTTACTCTATTTAATTTGTAAAATATGTGTACACACACACACACACACACACACACACACACACACACACACACACACACACACACACACACACACAGAAAAATATTTAGTATACACATCCAGAAATGCATATACTATTATATATTGTACATATATTTATTAGTTTCAGATGTAGCCATTCTTGTATTTTGCTTGTTTACATTATTGTATTTTGCACAACTCTGTTGCTTGTGAAGCTCGCACACAAGAATTTCACTCACATGTGCTGTACCAATGTACCTGCACATGTGATGTGACAATAAAAGTGATTTGATTTGATTTGATTTGAGGATTAGAAAATCGAGCTTCTGCTGTTCTGCTTTCCTCCTCTAAAGACCCTCCAACAAGCAGCAGACAGATTCTACTTCCTATTCAAACACGCTGTTTCAAAGTCACGCTGAGAGTCGATGGAGTTGTTTGTTACTGTTTCTTAAGGTTTCCCTCCACAGCGGCCTGACACCTGAAAAATGTGCTCTGCAGCTATGTATTCGATTAAAATGTGGAGTCAGTGTTAATGTGTGCTAGCAGAACACTGACCTGAGTTAGCGGGCTTCATAGCCATGGAGAAACAGCAGCAGCGCAGCAGACTCTGATGGAAGATCAAACTGGAAAGCCCCGAACTCAGTAACCCCAAAACCCTCCAGGATGTAGCAGGCTGTTTGTTCTTGTGAGGCAGAAACAGGAGCTGAACAGGTTTTCAGAGTTAAGTCATTCAGTCTCAATGATGCTGGTCACAGCTGGTTGTTAACAGGTGTAAAGTTCAGGTGAAGAAGTTTAGTAGGAGTTGGTCTGGCCCTCAAACCTCCCTGCTGATCCAACAGTATGGACTCTCAGACTCTCAATGTCTGTGGGTTTTGTTCTCTGCTCTGTGAGCATTTCTGCAGCAGAAAGTGATGCTGATGGTGTTGCAGATCATCGTGACGTAACGTTCAGTGTTTCCCGTGCTGCGTTTGTACCAACAGTATGACGGGAATCTCTGATGGACCCTGCACAGCACAACCACAGCACTGGTCATGATGTTGTAAAGGAAACAGGAGTCCCTTCAGAGAAAGTCTCAAGTTTTTTCTGTAATTCCAATTTTTTTATCCAACATTACAGCAAATTAAAGATGTACGGCAGATGCAGAGTTATGGCAGGAAGTAAATTTATCTGAAAGTTATGCAAAGTAACTGTGAGAGTATAATTTTACGTAGATCATCGCTGGGTTAGCCTTCACACATGGTTGTTTGTGCCATTCATGTTTTGGATGTTCTGTTGCAAGTAAGGGTTAGGCATGAAAAATGGCTCCGTTAGTTTTAGGAAAAGATACTGGTTTTGCTCAAAGCTCTCACAGCAGCTGAAACATGGCACATGGGAGTGACGTGTCAGGAGAGACCGAGCATTCTCACAAATGCAGAAACTCAGGAATGAAAACAGATGTAAAACTCGATGATCTCTGTGGGAAACTCTGTCTTTCCAGGATCCGGCTGTGCAGTGGTGCACAGTGTCCTAGGAGGATGAGTCACACAAAAATCTAAATGACAGTTTGAGAAGGTTGTATAGACACTACTGAGAGAGGAGTGAGGTGGGGAAAGCTCATTCCATAAAAAACAATAAAAACTTTATCAGCTTTAGTGGAAACAAGAAAGTCTCCTTTGGTTTTTGCTGGTCGACAGACTCCATGATCAGCTGTTAGCTGTACCTGCACCTACTCAGACAGCACCTTTCAGCCTAAAAAGGCCTAAAATATTCTCAGTGATATTATTGAGGAATCTGCCAAACTTATTTAAAAAAAAAAAATCTTCGATCATTTTCTGAGACGGTGCTCGTAGACGGCCACTTCATTGCTGGGCCTGAAGAGGTTAATGGAGCTGAGAGCTTCAGCAGATAAAATTCACTTCACCTTGAGCGGACCTCTCCTGGGCGACCTGCTTCTTCATGCAGAGGAGGGGGCCTCTGCATGAAGAGGTGAAGGGATTTTGAATGTGTGCTGTGACACGCAGTTATTTAAGGATAGATCCAATTTCTTGGTGTGTTTGATGACTTTGGCAGCAGCCGTGTGGACGAGCTGCAGCTGTCTGAGTGATTTTTTCCTCAGACCTGTGAAGACACAATTAAAACCGTCTCGCCTGCTGAAAATAAACGATTCCACAAATTATTTCCATATGTGGCTGAGACAGGAATCCTGTCACTCCTGCTCTGCTCTAAAGGGGGAAGGAGGACCGTTTCACTTCAAGTGGATGTTAAATGAATCGGCTCACCTGCAGCTCTGATGTGTAGATTTTTGTGTATTGGACTTTGAGTGAGTGACCTTTTGATTCTAATTTGTTGTTTAGTGATAAAAAAACAATAATTCCAGTTCCTGACGAAGGCCTGGCTTTTTTAACTGATGATTCATGTTTCAATAACAATATCAGGTCCTGTGTTAGCAAAAATCACTTCAGCATATTTCACTGATAGTTGCAACAACACCCTGGATCTGCTGGGATTTATTATATAACCATTAAAAGCATTGTTACAAAATATCAAAATCAATCAATCAAAATTTTTTTATATAGCACATTTTTAAAGACCGAAGTACACCAAAGTGCTTTCCAGTAAAATCATGATACAGATAAAAATCACAATATAAAATATAAATTACAGATATAAATAAAATATAAAATAATTACATAATCTAAATGCAAAGCCAGATGTAAATTACCCTAATTCGCCTTGAATGCCAGGTTAAACAAATACGTTTTTAAACGTGATTTAAAAGACTGAATGGAATCTGATGCGCGAATATGAAGAGGAAGAGTATTCCATAACCTGGGTGCAGCAGCGGCAAAGGCACGGTCTCCTCTGGTCTTCAGCCGAGACCTAGGTTGCACTAAGAGCAGTTGGCCCAATGATCTTAGTGCTCTCTGAGGGCTATACAGACAGAGGAGATCAGCTAGGTAGTCAGGTGCCATATTGTTTAGAATTTTATAAGTAGACAATAAAATTTTAAAATCAATTCGGTATTTAATAGGAAGCCAGTGTAAATTTGCCAGAACAGGGGTGATAGAATCGTACTTTCTAGTGCCGGTCAAGAGACGTGCTGCGGCATTTTGAACCAGCTGCAAACGCTGAAGAAGAGAAGATTGTAGGCCCAAGTAGAGAGAATTACAATAATCCAGTCTTGAAGTGATGAAAGCATGAATGAGTTTCTCCAGATCTTTGTGTGGTATGTAAGGTTTAGCCTTAGAAATTAGGCGTAGTTGGTGAAAGCTGGTTTTTACCACAGTAGAGACCTGTTTATCTAGTTTGAAGGAACTATCCATGAAAACTCCAAGATTCCTAACAGCATCAGTGAGGTGGTTAGCAACAGGCCCGAATGTGCCAGTCAGTTGTCCCAGAGGCATATTTCTATCAAAAACAATAATTTCTGTCTTCTTTTCATTTAAAGTAAGAAAGTTACGTGATAACCAGTCTTTGACATCGCTCAGACAATCAAACAGAGGATGTAGTGAAGATGAAACATCCCCAGTCAGGTGGAGGTAGATTTGAATATCATCAGCATAGCATAGCAGTAGATATAAATAGATATATATCCTCACTGTTACATTATCAAAACACCCTAATGACCACCAGCTATAATTACCAATATTCCTTTAACATTAATCAACACTTTTCACTTACACTGGCTGCGAACTGCTTCCTGAGCACTCAGAGCAGTGATGGGAGATTGACTGGTGTTTCCTGCACTCACTGAAATGGCAGCTCAGGTGACTCCTCACGGTGCTTGTGTTTGCAGGTGCACAGGGGACGAATGCGGCCTGTAACGCTCTGCTCTGTCATTTCCTTAGCCGTGGTCTTTATGGGTACTGCGTGCTTTTACACTCAAAAATGTCTGCCACAACACGCCATGGTCACGGCATACGAGTGTCCATCTGCACTGCAGCTGTAAACCTTTCATATGAAGCACAAGCCACAGGAAGTAATGGGTTTCATATCGCAGCAGAATGTAACCATGGTCGTGTCCAGCTGGTGCCGGTCTCAAGATTAAAGATTCCAAATCACTGTTTTCCTTGATTTGACTCAGACGGGTGGATCTAAAATACGTCTCGGTAAACACTGGTCAATTTCAATTCGGAACAGGCTCAATGTATATAACCTCTATATATGTATATGACCTTTAGATCACTATGAGAAAGGTGATCAAACTTCAGGTTGAAATAATAAAATTTAGGGTATTTTACTGCTGTCAAAGGTCAAAATGTGTCTGACCTGAACAGTATGTAAGGGTTAAACAGAGTTTTGTGATGTAGAGAGTACAGAATCTTATTGTTGTGTTTTAGTTTGTCCATATATATACAACACATACATAGATTTTCACCATATCATATACCATATCAGTCATATCTTCAGCTCTGATGTTAGGAGACTTTATGAAGCAACAAGCATGGAGATAAAGAGGCCCGAGAACGGACCCTTGAGGAACACCTACAGGTTTTTGTTCAGTTTTCAGTTTTATTTGTCATATGCAAGTTAGCACAGGGTCAACATTGCAATGAAATGTGTTTGACGAGCAGCAGTCACTCAGCAGCATGGTACAGTAGAAGAAAATATAATAAAATATAATAAAATAAAATAAAATAAAGTAATAAAAAATAAATAAATAGAAAAATAGTAAAGAGCAAAATATTAGAGAGACGCGGTAAAAGAGAAAAGATGACTAAATATATATGTATCTATAAATATTAATATATGTACACTAGTGATTAAATAAGAAAATCTTGAAAAGAAATATGATGGGGGGCAGGTGGGATATTGCACAGGAATGAGCAGCAGAAAATTACAGTATTGCACTTTTTAAACATAAATATCAATAACAATGAAGTGGAGTGACCAGTGCAGATTAAACAGAGTACTTGTGAAGCTGCAGGGTAGCTTCTGAGTGCGTCCTGTGGACTGTGTTGTGTGTGTTTAAGTGTTGTGGTTGAGGTGTCGTATGGCTTGATGGTAGAAACTGTTTTTGAGTCTTGCAGTCCGAGCAGACAGGCTCCTGTAACGTCTGCCAGATGGTAACAAGGAGAAGAGCTGAGGTGGCTGTGGTCCTTGCTGTGTGCTTTACGGAGGCATCGCTGGAGATAAATGTCCTGAATGGCAGGAAGCCTCGTGCCAGTGATGTGCTCTGCTGCCTTCAACACCCTCTGTAGTGATTTACGGCTGCTGGCAGAGCAGCTTCCGTACCAAACTGTGATGCAGCTCGTCAGCAAGCTCTCAATTGCACACCTGTAAAAATGTAGGTGATGTTGGCGTTCATGCTAAACTTCCTCAGCCTCCTCAGTAAGTAAAGCCGCTGGCGAGCTTTCCTGATAGCAGTGTCTGTGTGAAGGGTCCAGGAGAAGTCCTCTGTGATGTTGACTCAAAGGAACTTGAAGCTGCTGACCCTTTCGACCTTGACACCGTTGATGTGGCTGGGCTGGTGTTCCCTGACTGGTCGTTTCCGGTAGTCCACTAAAATCTCTCTAGTTTTGCTGATGTTGAGAGTCAGGTTATTTTCCAGACACCACTCTCTAGCGCCATCACCTCCTCTCTATAGGTCGTCTCATCATTGCCTGTGATGAGGCCTACGATGGTTGTGTCATCTGCAAACTTGATGATGATGTTGGACACGTGTTTAGCAACACAGTCGTGTGTGAACAGGGAATATAGGAGGGGGCTAAGCACACAACCCTGTGGCGTACCTGTGTTTAGGATGAGTGATGAGGAGGTGTGTTTACCAACTCTCACCACCTGGGGCCTGTTTGTGAGGAAGTTTAGAATCCATCTGCAGATCGGTGTTCCCAGCCCAAGGTCGACGAGCTTCGTGGCAAGTTTTGAGGGGATGATGGTGTTAAATGCCGAGCTGTAGTCGTTGAAGAGCATCCTTGCATATGTATCTGTCATGAACCGAAGTTCCAGGCACAAGCTGGACCCAGGAGCAGAACACACACACACAGCGGTACGAGAGAACAAAAAATAAACTTTATTATAACTGAGGGTGTCCCGGGAGGGTAGAAGGGAAAAAACGCACGGAACCAGAAAAACCGAGGGACCGGGAGGTGAATCGCGCAGGAACGCCGAGAGCGGGACTGTGGGAGGCTGAAACAGAAAAAGGAAAAAAGGATTATTGGGGTGTGGGAAAACGGCAGCATACGAAGGGAAGTAGAGTACGCGTCTTACGATGATAGCGGGGCCGAGGGAACCGGAGGGAGGGGTGAGGGTCCGTGGGGAGAAGCTTCAGAAAGGTCGAGGCGGCTGGGGCTGATTTTGATCCAAATTCCGGACAGGCAGGTGGACAGGCTGGTGGCTCAAACACGCCGAGCTGTGATCTGAGTATACAAGGCAGAGTTAGTGTTAGTTCACACGGATAGGTTTACATAAGGGCTTTCCCGCAGGTGTACGTTACCGCAGAAGGACGACTATGGACTGGCGTGGAGCAGCAGGCTGGGCAGGATTAAATAGTCCACCTGGTGATCGCCCGGGATGGGATGCAGGTGTGGAGTTAGCAGCCACGCCCACGGGAGTGGGCATCCCATCAGCACCTCGGACGCCGGGCCGCGGACCATGACAGTATCGACTACATCTGTTCCTTCAGATTTCTGAGAGTAGAGAACAGCAGCAAATAGTTTTCTCCAGAAAAAACTTTTCAACAGTTCCAGGTGACTGATTTGTGAGAGACAGATGTTTCATCCAATTACCTGCTGACCATAGTGACGCAGTGCTCAGTAGTTTTCAGTCAGTTTCCAAGAAAGAGTTCAGATGTGCCTCTGTCAAGCGGTCCATCTGCTGTCAGGTTACCAATTCTGTGGGTATTCCCAAAAGACGGCTCAAACCATCTGAAGAAAAAGCAAAGATGTCCATCATCTTCATTCTTTATTTTTGAATTCAGAAACTTCAGTGTGAGTCACATCAGTCACAACTTTATTTTTACATAATTTATTTTTATTCTTGTAAGCTTCTCTACGCTCCACACATGCTTCATTGCACGATGACTGTGTGAACGGCTGTAGAGCTGAAACAAGAAGTGGAATGATGTCACAGTAGCTTGTTTAAGCCTTAAATTGTTTATATTCCAGAAGATCAGGTACACCAAAGCTGCTGTCAACAGTTGTTTTCTGTGCTCCTGTGGACTGAAACTGCTGCTGAATTGCTCTGAATGTTCTCGGAAGCGTGATACGTAGATTGCTTTGTAATCAGCCATGTTTGTTTTCTGTCTGATTTAAATGAGCTGCAGTGATGATAAGTTTCCAGAATGATCCGGATCCAGCTCTTTTCCTGTTTGAGTGTGTGACTCAGTGCTGCAGGCCTGGCTTCTCTGTAGCGCTTTGTTTCTTTTGTCTGTCGTCCTCGCTTCATTTTAGACGTGTGAACACGGCGTTCTCTGACAAACAGAAACCTTTGGCGGTAAAGCTCCAATAAAATTAGAAACATGAGAAAGGATGACAGTCGGGTTCGGCTCAGCGTGGAAGTCCCATAAAGGAAAAAATTACTGGGGATAAGATCGAGAAGAGAAAATAACTGTCATATAGGAGCTTTTTTTACTGTTCCCACAACAAATTCTCACATTAAATTTCTCTTTCATTCTTGAAACAACACAATGTTCAAAAAGGAGACAAATGATCATGCTTTTTTTATGTTTAACAGGCTCAGTGTTAAAAAAAAAGGCACGCAATTTTGCACATAGGTTTTAGTGTTTCAGCCGTTGCCATTTTGGGTTTTTTGGACTATATTTGTGTGGTTAATAGTCTGCATCCCCTAATTGTATAAAAAAAACAAACATCTAAATTGAAGCTCTGCCTTTGTGGATGCTCTGTTAGAAGGAGAACTTTATTGATCCCCGTAGGGAAATTCCTCTCTGCATTTAACCCATTCACTCAGTGAAGCAGTGGGCAGCCATTGGGCGCCCGGGGAGCAGTGTGTAGGGTACGGTACCTTGCTCAGGGGTACCTCAGGGTAGCTGTTCAGGGGAATCGAACCCCCGACCTTCTGATCATGGGGCTACCACTCTACCTACTGAGCTATCCCTGCCTGTGAAGTTAGTACAGTAACTTCACAGCAGCCATATTATTGGTCACATGATGTCATTAAAAAGGCTCCAAAAGGCTCCAAAAGCACAAACACAGACCAGAGGTCGAGTTCAGGTGAGTCCTAGTAGACAGCTAGCAGCTACAGCTGCTTGTGTCACCATCCACCTGTCAGTCAAAGAGGCTACGCCCCTTTGACTGACATCAATGACAGAGCCCTGTGGAACACCATGAGCTGTAAGAAGGCACTCTGTGGTGGTTTTTGTTGCTCACAGTGATTTCTGATGGTTACTGCTTCCAGTAAAACTCTGGTTTGAATGTAAAATACTTCAGGTCAGACCTTCAGAGGCTCATCATACATGCGGACTTATGTTTCTTAATACAAACATTTCTGTTAAGTTTATTGTGTATTTTTAATATATATACAGTATCATTAAATAATAATAATAATGGATACTTTATTGATCCCCATGGGGAATTTACTTGTTTTTTCTCTGCATTTGACCCATTCACTCAGTGAAGCAGTGGGCAGCCCACTAAGCAGGCGCCCGGGGAGCAGTGTGTAGGGACGGTACCTTGCTCAGGGGTACCTCAGGGTAGCCGTTAAGTGGATTCGAACCGCCGACCTTCCGATCATGGGGCGACCACTTTACCTACTGAGCTATCACTGCCCCCACAGCACTTCTGCTTCTCTGTGTGAAACTAAAGGCTATCGTGAGTATTTTGTCTGACACTGACACCAGGTCAAATGTTCAGATGATTTACCAAAGTTACCACAATACAATTTAAACAGGTGAGTTAACATGGGAGTCCATGAGGACTCACTGCTGCCTGCGCTGGTCGTTAGAGGAACTGCAGGTTTGGGTTTTTGGCTCTGGAGGTTGAGAAACGTTTTCATGCACAGACAGGAGACCTTTGAAGGTCGTGCGCGAGTAGATACAGACGGTTGGGACTGTACACTGAACATGTTTCTGTTTTCTGTTCCTCAGGGGAGGAGTTTTACGAGACGTCTCCATACGAGCCGATCCACTTCTCTGAGGAATTCAGACATGCCTCCATCATCTCAGGTAACGCCACTGTGTGTGTGTGTTTGTGTGTGTGTGTGTGTGTGTGTATGTTTGTGGGAGCAGACTGAAGCAACGGACACACACTCATCTAGGTTGGTGTGGGTGGAGGAGGGGCTGATTAAACTCGGGCCACTCGCTCCATCTGTGAGTGCGTGAATGAATGCGTCTTTGTAATTACAGACGTGTGAGAGAGCGTGCAGCTGAAGCAGCTCTTTCATAAAAACCTATTTTCCGTCCAAAATGCGTTTGTGCCTCTACATACTGCGCTCATTATTCAGAGGGCAGAGAGATAACCTCTGCTCCTTTTCATTACAGGCTGTCACATATCGTTGACATCCCACATGGATCAGTGTGGAGGTGGAAATGTGCTCAGGGCTGCAGCTAATTATTATATTTTCATTATTGATTAACCTGCAGATTACTCTTAATGAAATTATGAAATATTAAGTTTATTAAATGCAGAAAAAATGCTGCAAAATTGCTCATAAGTATTTTTTGGAGAGTTTCAAGTTTTTTCCCGCTGTTACGTTTCTGTTGCTTTTCACTGCACCTCTGTGGAAATGTCTGCCGTGGAAAGTTTAAAGTATTCACAGATTTGGAACGTCATGCAGTCTTTTGTTTAAAGCACACAGGTGTGGGTGGTGTGGCTCGTTTAGTGGCCAATAAAAAGCTCTGATTAGCACATCTCTTTGTGGAGAGTGCTGCTGTGTGTGTGTAATCATAGTGTTATGTGAGATCAGTGGCAGAGTTACGTGTTGTTTCTAACTATAAAACATCCAGAGTGAGACCATGGCAGGATAATGAAATATACTCACATGTCCTGGTATATGAATCTCACTTATCCTCACCTCTATTAACATAATTAAACTTTATTTATACAGCACCAAATCACAACAGCAGTCACCTCTAGATGCTTTCTGTTGTGAGATAAAGACACTATAATAATACAGAGAAAACCCAACAATCAGACTATGAGCAAGCACTTTGGTGACACTGAGAAGGAAAAACTTCCATTTAACAGGAAGAAACCTTCAGCAGTACCAGGCTCAGGGAGGGGCGGCCATCTGCTGCGACCGATTGGGGAGAGAGAAGGAAGACAGGACAAAGACACACTGTGGAAGAGAGCCAGAGATTAATAATAACTAATGATTAAATGCAGAGATGTATAAACACATACTGAGTGAAGAAGAAACACTCAATGCATCATGGGAATCCCCCAGCAGCCTACACCTATTGCAACATAACTAAGGGAGGATTCAGGGTCACCTGATCCTGTCCTAACTATATGCTTTATTAAAAAGGAAAGTTTGAAGCCTAATCTTAAAAGTAGAGATAGTGTCTGTCTCCTGAATCCAAACTGCAAGCTGGTTCCATTCTACTTTTAAAAATTCTAGGAACAACAAGTAGGCCTGCAGTGTGAGAGCAAAGCAAAGCGCTCTAATGGGGTTATGTGGTACTATAAGGTCATTAAAATAAAACGGAGCCTGATTATTCAGCACCTTGTATGTGAGGAGCAGGATTTTGAATTCTGGATTTAACAGGGAGCCAATGAAGGGAAGCCAATATAGGAGAAATCTGCTCTTGCTGCAGCATTTTGAATAACTGAAAGGCTTTTCAGGGAGTTTTTAGGACCTATCCTAGTTTTGTATCATGTGTCACATGACTGTTGGTACCACCTGGGCTTCTCAGATGCCCTGAAGTGCAAATGGCAAAAATTTTAAATGAGTTTCAATAAACTGATTTTGGTAAAGTATTGGTTTTTCTTGAGGCATATGTAACGCATAGTTGCTCATCAGGAATGTTTGAAGGATGAAATGAGAACAGCGAAGCGGTTAGGCTCAGGCACTAAATCTACCAGGGTCATGTAAGGTGCTGAAAGCTGCTTGTGAGGTTCAGACGCCCTGCAGTCACTGAGTGAAACTGTTGGATGTGTGTGTTCAGTCTTCTCCTTCATACGTTCCAAAGAACCTCCTCGCTGTTGATATCACGGCTGCTGATGACTCAGTTATCATCACCACAGGATCCCTGCAGAGTTATCTTCTTTATCCTCATGCAATGAGCCAGCACCAAAAAATAAAACATGGAAAGGATGTTTTTGGATGCCATCGATGAAGGATTTCATGAAAAGATGCACTTAAATGAATCGATGTATTAAAAATGTGTTTTTCACTCTCTGTCAGCATGTTAGCAGGACTCCATTAAAGCTGTGCATGGCTCTCCGTCTCGGTCTCACACGTTTCTGAGGAGTGTTTAAATGTCAGACGCCCTGAGCGATACAGCGTCATTTACACTTTCTTTCTGTGTGTGTGTGTGTGTGTATGTTAGTGTGTGTGTGTGGTCAAACATCTGTGAAATAGACTCACGGCTCTGTAAATTGGCTTCTGCTCTCTCAGATTAACACGAGTCCAAACAACACGGTCAACGCAGGAGTGCTGCAACCAACACAGCTTCAAAAGCACTTTCTGTTCCTAACACACTCACACTCTCTTTCACAAACTCTCTTTCACACACACACACACACACACACACACACACACACACACGCACGCACGCACACACACACACACACACACTTGTCTTCATATCTTAGTGAGGACATCTAAATGACATAACCCTTTCCTTAGCTGCTTACCCTAAACATCAAAAATGAATGTCTAACCCTAACCATAATCCTAACCTACCTGTAACCCTGACACTGAAACCACATTTTGAGTCTCAAAAATGTCTTCAGACTCGTGAGGACGAACACTTTGTCCCCATAAGTTGCAACTATAGTAGCAATTTTTGGTCCTCACAAAGTCATGTAAACACGGTGCACACACACAGACACACAGAGGACACTGGTGCAGGTGTTGTGTAAAGTTTCCCTTATTTCCTCTAACACGACGTCACCAAACACAACATTAATCTGTGGCCGCTCCTTTGCACGCGTGCAGGACAGGCGCGTGGGGGGAGGGGCCGGCTTGCAGTCCAATCACCTGTCATCAGGAGTCTGACTGCATGATGTGAAGATGTGCAGCGAGAGAAGCTCGAATGCTCCATGCTGATAAAAGACGACGGGGGTGGGGGGATAAGAGGATCATATAGAAGTGTGTTAAACAGCAGTGGCAAGAAGAAAGAGCCCTGGAACATTAAAGTACGTTTCAGACAAGAGTGTCGCAAATTGATTGGAGGGAAAGGCTAAGCGTGACAGAGTTTTTGTGAATACGGTGTGTGTGTGAGTGTGTGTACTCGAGAACTTGTTAACTGTTTGCAGACTCGAGGCGCAGTGAGAATACTTTAGCGTGTGCAGCGAATTAGAGCTGTAATGATTCAGCTCATACAAGCAGCTGCAAACCTGATTATAAAATTTAAATATTGTTATCTCCTCTAAACAAACTCTCTGTTTGCATTCTCGGAGCGCCGCCACCAGAGGCGGAAAAAATGGGCAAAGCTTGTGGGTCTGCAGACTGAAGCGCCTTAAACCTGCGTTCCTCCTGATGCCCAGCACGGGGCAGCTCCTGTCATGTCAGTAGAAACATGAATGAAGTCAAATTGTCCTTTGCGAGCAACTGATGTACTTGCAGCAGTCCACAGCAAATGTAGATATGTGTTCCATCCATCAAGTTCTCGGGCCAACCTGAGGTCACCTCCAATAAAGGCCAAGCCCACTTTACCTGCTACCTTTTCCTCTGTCTGCACTACATCAGTCCAGTGCAGCCATAACCTGAACACATGAAACATGCATGTAGGTAGCCATCCACTGCACAGTTGTCTTATAGTGGCAATTTCTCTGATGGCCAGCAGGGGGCGACTCCTCTGGCTGTCTGATTGTATAGAAGTCTTTGAGCGATTGAGCCTCCCACTCCCCTGATCTCTGAGCTCAGTGAACATCATCCTGATGAGTTCATGGTCTCAGTCACTGCTTTCAGGTCTCACTGAATAAAGCATGAAGCTTATTTTGAAGATCTGGAGAGTCAAAGAGGCACGATAGGGCGGTGTCCCTCAGTCAGTCATCATTCATCACATTTGAAACATGGGACAGCAAAGCTCCCCAGAATCACAAAATCAGCACAGAGTGGAGGTCAGGGTGGAGGGGTGTGTTAGCAAAGCAGTGATGATATACTTTATTCCTAAAAGTTGCAAAATTCATGTGCAACCTATAACAGAATATTTAGGTCAAACTCAGCAACACAGAATCTGACAAAGTAACCCAGTAAGGTAAAGTTACTGAGACAGAAAAAGTAACAGAGTTAAATAAGTACTTTTCGCAAGTTTATCGCCGCTCATCATCCACGCCTCCCGCTGAGCGCGTAGCGCTACTTTGAAGTTTGTTTTTTGCGCTACTTTGTACGGCACTATGTTGCCTGGCGGATGGACATGTGACCAACATACCACTCTTGAACCCCGATGCTGTGTGTCTGATCACATGCCCTTCCGCCAGGCAACGTAGTGCCGTACGACAGCGGGACAAACAAAACAAATCGTCTTACGATATGACAAAAATCATGGACAATCCATAGAAAAGCCGCACCTGACTAAAAGCCGCAGGGTTCAAAGCTTGTGCAAAAAGTAGCGGCTTATAGCCCGACAATTACGGTAAATAACCCGAGATTCACAAACTTTACAGAAAATGTAAAGTTTTTGTGATATGTATTGTTGTCGGGATAATAAATGTCTTATATCGGGATATGAGATTTTGGTCATATCGCACAACCCTAATTTGTTGATGGATGTGCAGATGGATGGGCGGGTGGGTGGGTGGATAGATGGGTTGGTAAACTTTGAGTTTGGATGAAATGTTGTGTTCACAGACACAAAAAGTGATAAACTGACAGCAGCTCTGGTGTCTTACAAAGTAAGGCAGTCATTAAGCAGCAAGAGAGGCGGCGCTGTAACAGGTATGTGATCTGATATGAGAGAATACTTTAGTGAGCAGCCGGTAGTGTTACACTGTCAGGTGTTGTAAGTGAAGCTGATGCTGGACAGAGACCTGCAGAAAGACCCAGAGGCTGCTGTCAGACTCAGTTTACACAGCAGCCACTGAGCTGAGAGTTCATCCTCCCATAGATGGAAATGTGCAGAGCAAAGCCCACAGAAGCAGCAGCTGTGATTATAATGCAACAGAAGCAACTTGAGAGTTTGTCTGAGTCAAACTCTGTTAGGTTCACTCTGATGGAGGAGTTTGGTGTTAGGCTGATCAGGTTGGGACCCAGGGCAGAATTTAAGTTTACCAAAACTTGCTTTGACCCTCAAACAATGAAACTTCCTTTAACTTGTACGTTACATCACCTCACCAGACAAGCACGAAGCTCAGTGTTTTAGAAAATCTCTAATTAAAAATCCTGTGAACAACTACAACTCCCAGGGTGCATTTCACTAACTTATAACACTCTGTTAAAAATGATAACATTTATAACTTTATAACATCCTGTTATAAAATTTCAGTTCTTCTCCTTTAGCTATCCCAGCATCCTCCTCTGTCTCACCAGCCCTCTTCATGTCCTCCTTCACTCCTTCCTCCTCCCTGCAGCTCCACCTTAATCCTCTACCCTCCCTCCTCTGCACATCTTCAAACCATCTCAGCCTCTGGGACTCTGATGGACTCCCAGTGAACATCTGAACATCTGCAGCTCAGCGTCATGGATAACATTTTAGCTCAAGTTAACTCTTTTAATTAGCTTAAAATGAAATACTGTAGTTGTAAATAAAGTGTTGCATGTATTCAACTTTTAATGGTGTTTAGATGCACTTACTGTGGAATCTAAAAAGCAGCAGTTAGAGTCTCTGTGTGGTCACTTTAATGTTGGATTTATTGTAATGTTTTACTTTGAAAAGCATCCGTATACGGTCGTGTGGTTTAAATACAGCTTGTTTGTTTCCTCTTTGTGCTGATGATTCAGAGACTGCATGATTCACTTAATCAGACACAATCACGCTGCAGCTGATGGCCAGGCTCATCATCACCACTCACCCATATAAAGGGCTCTTCATCTTCTTCATCTTCATCTCTAAAGTCCCTAATCTGCATTCATTACACCCCTCTGCATGTTTTCAGAGACTCTACAGCTCCAGATGTTTCCCCTTATTCAGCTGTCTGACCTGATCAAGGTCTGAGCCTGTTCAGAGTCCACGTTTACATCTGAAACAACAATACAAAGACACAGCAAAGATGCAGCTGTCCTCACTTCAACTTCAGCTTGGGCTCAATTATATCTGGAAGAGATATGAGAGGGACAGAAAGAAAGACAAAGGAGGTGAGACAAGAGAATATGAAAGGATAGATAGAGGAAAGGACATGGAAACAGTGACGCCAGAGGTCCGGAGGGAGCAACGGGAGGAAAGAAAACCGAGAGGAGTGGAGATGATAAGAGAGGAGGAGAAATGTGAGACGAGAGCTTGGAAAAGCAGAAAGTGAGGAGAGTTGATGGCAGCAGAATGGAGAGCGGGGCAGATAATTTAACCACAGGGGAGGAAGACGTTTCCTCTGACGCAGCTTCGTCTGTGCGCTCGCGCAGGACACCGTCCGCCCAGCGTCCGCCCAGCGTCCTCCACGTTCAGAGGAGGTAAGTGGGTTTTTCTGAGATTCACTCTGACTTCAGACACTTCCCTGCAGCTGTTCACTTCATCATCACAGTAAAGTGAGAAATTATGTTTAATATAGAGGGGGTCACTCACTGTTAGCCGAACATATAACTGAACGGTGCTGAGGTCAGAGGACAGCCAGGTAAGGTGCTGCAGGGATGTCAGCATGCAGGATCCTCAGGCCTAGCGCTGCGACTGCTCTCCATCATGGCTATTGGTAGTGGGCGGGATCTAGCAGAGAGCAGGTGAACATGTTGTCCTCAGAGTTGATATTAGAAGAAGATTTTGGGTGCAGTTTGGGTCAGAACATCTCCAAACCTGCAGCACTGTTGGCGTTCCTGGTCTGCAGGGGCGGGATCTATCAGAATGACTCAAGGAAGGAACAGCGGTGACCCAGGGTCACGGGCGTCTCACTGATGCACATAGGGAGTGAAGGCTGGCTGTGTGGTCCGATCCAACAGACGAGCTGTTGGACCTCAAACGTTTATGCAGACTCTGATAGGATGCACAGAGCATCACCTCTGACCCCTGTCTACGTCTGAAAGCTCCAACTGTGACCCAGATCACAGAGCTCGTCTGCACCACAGCACTGGATGGAGACCAGTGGAGTCTCGAGTGGGGTCTGATCGCTGTCACCTGACTCATGATCTCAGTTCAGTTCAGTTTCAGTTTTATTTGTCATATGCAAGTTAGCACAGGGTCAACATTGCAATGAAATGTGTTTGACAGCAGCAGTAACTCAGCAGCATGGTACGGTAGGAGAAAATATAATAAAAGAAAATAATAAAGAAAATAGAAAAATAGTAAGGAGCAAAATATTAGAGCGACATGGTAAAAGAGAAAAGATGACTAAATATATATGTATCTATAAATATAAATATATGTACACTAGTGATTAAATAAGAAAATCTTGAAAAGAAATATGATGGGGGGCAGGTGGGATATTGCACAGGAATGAGCAGCAGAAAATTACAGTATTGCACTTTTTAAACATAAATATCAATAACAATGAAGTGGAGTGACCAGTGCAGATTAAACAGAGTACTTGTGAAGCTGCAGGGTAGCTTCTGAGTGCGTCCTGTGGACTGTGTTGTGTGTGTTTAAGTGTTGTGGTTGAGGTGTCGTATGGCTTGGTGGTAAAAACTGTTTTTGAGTCTTGTAGTCCGAGCAGACAGGCTCCTGTAACGTCTGCCAGATGGTAACAAGGAGAAGAGCTGAGGTGGCTGTGGTCCTTGCTGTGTGCTTTACGGAGGCATCGCTGGAGATAAATGTCCTGAATGGCAGGAAGCCTCGTGCCAGTGATGTGCTCTGCTGCCTTCACCACCCTCTGTAGTGATTTACGGCTGCTGGCAGAGCAGCTTCCGTACCAAACTGTGATGCAGCTCGTCAGCAAGCTCTCAATTGCACACCTGTAAAAATGTAGGTGATGTTGGCGTTCATGCTAAACTTCCTCAGCCTCCTCAGTAAGTAAAGTCGCTGGCGAGCTTTCCTGATAGCAGTGTCTGTGTGAAGGGTCCAGGAGAAGTCCTCTGTGATGTTGACTCCAAGGAACTTGAAGCTGCTGACCCTTTCGACCTTGACACCGTTGATGTGGCTGGGCTGGTGTTCCCTGACTGGTCGTTTCCGGTAGTCCACTAAAATCTCTCTAGTTTTGCTGATGTTGAGAGTCAGGTTATTTTCCAGACACCACTCTCTAGCGCCATCACCTCCTCTCTATAGGTCGTCTCATCATTGCCTGTGATGAGGCCTACGATGGTTGTGTCATCCGCAAACTTGATGATGATGTTGGACACGTGTTTAGCAACACAGTCGTGTGTGAACAGGGAATATAGGAGGGGGCTAAGCACACAACCCTGTGGCGTACCTGTGTTTAGGATGAGTGATGAGGAGGTGTGTTTACCAACTCTCACCACCTGGGGCCTGTTTGTGAGGAAGTTTAGAATCCATCTGCAGATCGGTGTTCCCAGCCCAAGGTCGACGAGCTTCGTGGCAAGTTTTGGGGGATGATGGTGTTAAATGCCGAGCTGTAGTCGATGAAGAGCATCCTTGCATATGTATTCCCTTTCTCCAGGTGAGTGAGGGTGGTGTGCGTTGCCAGGGCGATGGCATCCTCTGTGGCTCTGTTTGTCCGATAGGCAAACTGAAGAGGGTCCAGTGTGTCAGGGAGGGAGGAGCAGATGTGACCTTTGACCAAGCGCTCCAGGCACTTCATGATGACGGATGTCAGTGCAACAGGACGGTAGTCATTCAGACAGGAGACCACTGATTTTTTGGGAACGGGAATGATGGTGGATGCTTTGAGGGACGTGGGGACCACTGACTGCCTCAGGGAGAGGTTGAAGATGTTGGTGAACACCTCTGCCAGCTCGCCTGCACACACTCTGAGTAGCCGGTCTGGGATGCCGTCTGGTCCTGGAGCTTTGTGAGGATTTACCTTTTTAAAGGTCCACCTCACAGCTTCTGTTTTCAGAGTTAAAGTTGCAGCCTCACTGTCCTCCTGAGGGTAGAGGATCTGCTCTCTGTTGTCCGCGTCAAAACGAGCATAGAAGTTGTTAAGCTCGTCTGCAAGAGATGCAGTGGGCTGAACACTGACTGTGTTGACCTTCTTGTAGTCAGTGATGCTGCGCAGTCCATTCCACAGTCGCCTGGTGTCAAAGCTGTGGTAGCTGGACTCCATTTTGTCCCTGTAGTCCTTTCTGGCCTTTTTTATGGACTTTTGGAGGTCGTACCTGGCTGCTTTATATGCATCAGCATCCCCGGAGTTAAAGGCAGAGGTCCGCACTTTTAGCTTGGCGCGAACGTCTTTATTTACCCAGGGTTTCTGATTTGGATATATGCGGACAGTGGTTTTTGTGATGGTATCATCCATGCACTTTCCAATATATCCAATGACAGAGTCTGTGAGTTCATTGATGTTGCCATCAGCTGCATCCACAAATATCTGCCAGTCAGTTGTGTCAAAGCAGTCCTGCAGGACCTCCTCAGCCTCACTGTCCCATTTGTAAATAACCCTGGAAGCTGGTTTTTCCTGTTTCAGTCTTTGTCTGTATGCAGGCAGCAGCAGTATGGAACAATGGTCTGCCTTACCAAAAGCTGGGCGGGGGAGGGGTTTGTAGCACTCTTTGAATGGAGTGTAACAGTGGTCCAATGTTTGATCACCTCTTGTGGGGAAGGAGATGTGCTGATAGTATTTGGGGAGAACCTTCTTCATGTTGGCTCTGTTGAAGTCTCCCAGCACAATAAAGGCAGCTTCTGGATTTTTGTTCTCAAGTCCAGTAATGATGTCATACAGTTCGTCCATAGCAGCAGCTTTATCAGCATGTGGGGGAATGTAAACAGCTGAGAGGAGAACTGAGCTGAACTCCCTTGGGAGGCAAAAAGGCCTGACTTTAATTTTTTTTTTGGTCAGCAGCTCGAGGCTCTGAGAGCAGTAAGTTTTTAAGATACACACATCTCTAGCCCACAAGGAGTTAACCATAAAGCACACCCCTCCTCCCCTTTTCTTGCCTGAGTCCTTCGTTCGGTCTCCCCGGTAAAAAGTGAATCCATCCGGCGTGATGGCGCAGTTGGGGACGCTGGGCTCCAGCCATGTCTCTGTGAAGGCCAGAACGCAGCAGTTGCTGATGTCTTGTTGGTGTTTAATCCGTGCACGCAGCTCGTCAAGTTTCTTGTCCAGAGACTGGAGATTTGCTGTAAAGTCCGAACTGGCTGACGAATGTAGCTCCAGAAGCGTTTGTCTGTCATACCGAGTGTATGATCGCGCTGTGCGCACAGAAATTGAAAGCAGTACAAAATAAATAATAACATTTTTGCTGAGATGACTGGGAGCTCTCGTCGGTGCAGCCATCTTACGGCGCAACCGGAAGCTGCTTACATGTCATTACTCCATCAGCACACAGCTTATCCGCTGAAGTCCCTGCAGCATGCTACATCTCACCTGCACCTGTACCTTTCACCATCACTTCCTCAACTCTGGGACATGAGCTGACTCCCGCTCCACTGCGTCTGGATTTCTTCTTCCACTTCAGCCTAAGTTTCAGTTTCTAGTTTCTGCTCCACCTAAACTTATCTCTGAATCCCTGTTTTGACCTTGCTGGAAATGGTGTTGCGGTTCTTTTTTGTTTTTTTTGTTTTGTTTTGGTTGTTGTTTTTCCATAACTTGTGTATCTGCAAATATACACATTCTGTATTTTTCATATGAAAGAAACTATACTGTGGTGGGGCTTGCTAATTTCTTGTTTTGATTTATGTATGTTATGTTTTGTTTTACTTCATATGTTTCATATGTTGTTTGTTTAATTTAAGACAAAAAAAAATTTAATGAATGAGAGGTAAAACTTGAGGGGGTAGGGACAAATAAGTAAATACTTCAGCCTACTCCTTTTCAAACAAATAATGGAATGATATTTTGTAATGATTGTGAAGGCACATGTTTGAAATGTTTGAAATAAAAATGAACTGAACTGAACTGAACTGAACCTTCATTTCAACTTTTTCACTAAGTCCTTTAATCTGTGAGTTCCTCTGCTTTAAGTGATTAAGTGCTCGCACCCTCCCCGGCCTCTGTTTTTAAGAAGAAAGAAAACTTGTCTTTAACAGTTTGTTTTAGAGTTCATTTCGATTCAAGAGCAGTTTTCTGGCTGCCACAGTGCTTTAACAGCTAAACTTTTATCCTCCTGTGTTGTTTATCTGCTTTCAGAGGTTACATTTCAGTTTATTTCCAACATCATTTGACACTTCAAACCCCTTCAGGTTGTTTTTAAGGAAAAGAGATGAAATGGCTTCTTTCAGCTTCCTTCCCTTTGTTGAATTTGCCTGACTCGTCCCTGTTTGACGCATCACACCTTGTCAGTCATCTGTCAAACCAACACACCAGAAAAATTCTGTTAATGTGCATTTTTCAACCCCCTTCGTTTTTTTTTTTTTAGTAAAAACTTGCCAGAGTAAGCATATTTCCTGTGCTTTGCTCTTTCACAGTCATAATGAAATTAGCAGATTAGGTTTAATCTCACTGAACGTTCTGTGTAGCAGCAGCAGGCAGCTGGACATGCCGCCGTCAGGTCGACACAACAACAGCATGAACTAATGAAAAATGTGTGAAAAGCACGATAGTTACAGAAAGCCGTTTGATTCTGACTTTAATGGGGACATTAGGATTAGCACTGGCATTAGGATTTGGATTAGGATGAGGATTAGCCCGGTGCTACACGATGCAGCACAGCTACTCTTTGGAGACCAGCAGCCCAAATACAACATGTGATATTTAAATATTTACAAGACAAAATTAAAGTGTTCTTCATTTAAGAGTTCAACACTTCCATAATTAAAACAGACTTTCTGAGTGTTATGTAATGAACCACACATAGTTTTTACTCATTGGCTTACAACGAAAATATGGTTGTTGAAATTCTCTGTGATTCGTAGTTTGCTGGTCATAGTTATAATAATAATAATGGATTGGATTTATATAGCGCTTTTCAAGGAACCCAAAGTGCTTTACAATGCCACTATTCATTCACTCTCGCATTCATACACTGGTGGAGGCAGCTACGGTTGTAGCCACAGCTGCCCTGGGGCAGACTGACAGAAGCGAGGCTGCCATTTCGCGCCATCGGCCCTTCTTGCCAACACCAGTAGGCAAGTAGGGTAAAGTGTCTTGCCCAAGGACACAATGACCAGGACAGAGAGCCCAGGGATCGAACCGGCGACCTTCCGGTTACAGATACGCTTCCCAACCCCCTGAGCCACGGTCGCCCGTTATGTCACACAGAGCCTCAGAGAGGCTGACTGAACACCAAGGCAACCAGTTTGGAGCTGTCAGCTCCAAAGTGATGCTCGCTGTGAGAGATGAGAGGCTCATATGAACACCGGTTGGAGACCACAGTTATAGCAACCGTTGCCTTTGAACCGGGGACCCAGTGTGTTGCTGTCGTGTCTTCACTCTGCTCTGGCTGATGATCATGTGACTGTACTCTAACAGCTGCCACGTGTTGCCACCTGTGCCCAGCTCAAAATCAGGACGTTTGCAAAGCAAGTAATCCAGCAGATTAATGACAGACCTTCTGCTGTGGATGGATCATCTCGTATGTTCTCTCACCTGGTTTCTCTGTTTTCGGCATTGTCTTCCTGTCATGTGGCGGTGTTCGTCTCTGCCCATCAGGAACCCTAACCCTTTACTGAGTAACCCTCATCCTCCATTTTGCAGGTAGCTAGCCAGCAGTTAATCCATTCTTATATAATCTAGTTTAGGCACAGCAGTGCTGTATGTTGTTTGTTAGTTCCGTCAGAATGAACTTTACTGAAACAGCTGGAAGCACAGACACTCATCATTTTATTTTTTAACTCTGAGTTATTTTTAGGGAGTGAAGGAGGATTTAGACTCGGACATGGTAAGTAGTGTCCGTATGAAGTTTGGAGAACTTGTTGTGGTATGATATTCTGTCACATGTAAAATGATTAACTCATTAAGTCTTGAGAGCCTGCTAGCAGGAACCCTTGAAGCTGTTTGCTGAGCTGCGAGGTTTCTGTTGTATTTCAGGGTGCTTAAAGAACCACATGCCTGGGTTTGTTCAGAAATTAGTGTAGCTACACTCACAAAAACCCGGCAACTCTTCAAATGGTGCTCAGAACACATCTTCACTCATACATGTGGAGGTGTCAGAACTCTTCATTAGGGGTACAGACTTGTCACATGTCGAGTTTAGAAAGTCAAAGAGCTAAGCCAGTCAGACTCAGTAGCTGTGACTGCAGGTTGTTTGTGTGGGTGGTGGATCATTCTTCCACCACATGAAGCTGAATGCAGGTGCGAACCTCCCGGTGTACCACAGAAATGCTCCTCAGGCTGTTTGGGGTCACCTGTGAAAGGTGGAGCTGACAGAGCTGCAGGTGGTGTGGGTGTGCTCCATCCTGCTGCAGTCACGTCTTCCCTTCTTGTCTTCATCTTCTCACTCTGTCACAGCTCGACCTCTTTTCCTTTTCCCCTTCATCTCCCCGCTTGTTCGCTCTCTCCTACGCCCACATCCTCCCTCCAGTTCTGTTTCTGACCTCGTTAGATCATGTCTCCGTGGTGTGTATATATCTATAACGGACACTGGAGCAGTGTTTTAATAAAACATTATGTGTGTGTGTGTGTGTGTGTGTGTGTGTGTGTGTGTGTGTGTGCGTGCACGCGCGCGCGTATAGCCCTGAGCGGGGCTCTGTGTGTATATCCTGTTGAGACTGTGTGTGAGGAAGATAACAGGACAACCTAGGGCAACTCTCTAATTGGCCCACACTCCTGCCCTGGATACTCGCTCTCTTTCTCTCTCTATATATCTGCTCCTCTTCAAACATTGCGCTCATATCATTCCTTCTTCTTCTTCTTCTCTGCTGGAAGGTAGAGAGAGCCGGGTAGAGGGAGGAAGACACCGTGGGTCGAGAGGGTTAAACAGCGAGACAGACTCTAATGAAACAGTCACTCTGAAGGAGGAGGAAGCGGCTCTGTTATGTATTCAGCTTGTGCTAGCACACAATCAGTGCTCTGCAGCGCTGTGGTGTGAAGCAGTTTGAAGTGAGGAAGGATTTAAACGTTGTACCTGAGTCAGGTTTGGAAATCTTTTCGCCTGCAGTAGTGGGAAAAGTGCTTTCCTGTACATCTTTAATTCATGGAGCTTTTCTCTACTCTTAGTTCAAAGCTGATGTTAAAGTTAAGTTTAACAAGAAAGTCCAGTTCATGAATGACACGTGGAGGCAGGCTTTGCTGACTGGTATATGTGGATGGTATGGATGGTATATAAAAGACAGACATAACTGAACTGTTGCTGCACACTAGTGTATGATGATCTGTTCTAAATGCTCAACATTTGCATGGTGGTCACCTGCTAATACCTACTAATTAAAGCCTCACCCCCCTAAATTGGAGCTCTTCTTGCATGGTCTGTTAGCACAGTAACCTCATAGCAGTCATACTATTGGTCACATGATGTCATTAAAAAAAAACTCCAAAAGGCTCCAGCAGCACAAACACGGTCCAGAGGTCCAGTTTAGGTAAAGCCTAGCAGACAGCTAGCAGCTACAGCCACCTTTGTCACCATCCACCTGTTAGTTAAAGAGGCCACGCCCCTAATAATGCAAACTTTAAGCCTTAAAACAGGTGAGTTATAAAAACACTCTGCCCCATAACATTGTTACAAAGGAGGAAACGTTTTGGGCTGTGACAAACAAGAACATGATTTAAATGTGTAAAAAGTAGAGGATCAATAATAGAGCCCCGTGGAACGCCACGGCCCCAAGAAAACACTCTGTGATGCCCTGTTCCCTTTTCTTGTGACTCACGGTGATCTCTGATGGTTACTGCTTCCAGAAAACCCTCATTTATATGTGGACTCATGTTTCCTAAAACAAAAAATGCTGCTATTTGAAGTCTTCAGTCTCTTAATACATATGGCAGGTCTAGTGCTCATTTAACCACAGCTTTTCTGCTTCTCTGTGTGACACTGAAGGATGCCTTCAGTATTTGACACTGACACCATGTCAAATATTTGGATAATTTACCAAAATTCATGCAATTATACCACAGTGCAAGTTAACAGGTGAGTTATAAAAACATCCTCCCACTGTACAAGTGATATGAAGGTGTTAGAATTATCCACAGAGACCAAGAAGTTTGTGTATCAGGCTGTAAACATGTTTATTTTTACTGTAAAGATTTAACATGGGAGTCTATGGGGGCTGGCTCACTGCTGCCTCTGCTGCTTTTCTGTTTTTCTTCTTTGTTATTGCTCCATAATAAATCACATGCACAGCTTTTCATCATATTCATGTCCTCTCCCCAGTCTGTGAATACTGGTGTCTGCAGCTTCCATGTTAAAAAGAAAAGAAAAGAAAAAAAAGTCCCTAAAAACAAAAACTGTTGTCAGTCATAAAAAAGCAGCTCTCAGAGTTTCTGTTGAAATGTGCAGCTGTTATTTCACAGTTAATGAAAATATCCCAGCAGCTATTTTTATCACATCCAAGTGCAACATGCACAATGTGAAGCACTTTTACACAACAGTCAGTGGAAATCTGGCACCCTGCTGTAGTCTCATAATTTATATTTTAATAGTGCATACTACTCATTTTAAATAACTTTTATTTTTATGCCTCAAAAGTTTGAGGGGACCCAGAAAAGTTTCTTTCAAACTTTTATTTAACAAATGAGCAGCATGAAGAGGGAGTGCATAAAAAGTACAGCGAAGGCATTAACAAGGATCTTTATGATTTTTTTCTCATAATGACGTTCTTGTGAGAAGAAATGGAAACATCCTCCTGTACACCTGCGTAGATGTCCCATTAAGATCACTAATGATTAGTGATTTGTGATGTCATTAATCATTAAAACTTCTGCTCAACTTTATGCTGTTTTGTGCCATCCTTTGAAAACAAATGTGGCCTTTTTTTGGTTTTATGCAGCTTTTCTGTGCTTCCAAACTGAGTGTTTCTTCAGTTATAGAGCATTAAAGAGGATTCTGCAGTTTAAATTGATAATAATGCATTCCCTCAGGCTGATGTAGAATTTAGTGTCATATTAACAGTGACAGCCTAACCAGGTGATGGACTGTTTCTAATCTGGACAGAGGGAGCAGCTGCCTCTGCTGTGCAGAGCCACAAAATTAAGACGAGTGCGTGTGGAGCGGAGGAAGCCTGCTTCATTTCACAGAATCAATATAATCGGGTGTGAGGAGGTGTTAGCTGCCCCTCAGAGACCAAACACGCCCATTTAACTAAGTGCGCTATGGAAACACTGAGAAGGCTGCATAAATTCAGAAATTATTCATGGGCTGGAAGCACAAGTTTTCTGTATGTCCCTGAACGTGCCGTGAAACAGTGTGCATAACGAGCGCAGCACAAACCTCAGCGACGCTGAGCTACCTTCATTTCGATTTCTGGACATAAGCTGTTAAATCTTCGTGCATGTTCTCTTGCTGTTTTGTCCCACTTCAAAGCCGGCGCTGTTTGGATGTGGAGAATGAGAATGTTCCGGCTGTCCTGCAGGAATATAAGCACATTGTGGCTTTATCTGTGCTGTCTGTCAAGGATGAAGATGTCGAGTTTCCGCCACATTCAGCTCAGCAAGAACGACTCCAAACTGCTGAACTTTAATGAAACCAACCAGGCCAGCAAGCGTTTAGCTGCTAAAGCTGCTGTGGAGGCAGAGGTGATATCAGGCCGATCAGGGTGATGAAGCAACTTCAAGCTGGAAAATGAGCTGCAAGTCAAAAAGGTTCAAACAGCCTCGCTGTCCTCAGTTATATTTGCATACTGGCTTTAATGCACCTGATTACCTCATCAGCTCATTAGCTGCCCAGCATCACTGGTGTGGATATCTCTAGTAGGTGTGACCAACACCTGGTTGTAGGCTCAGTCATCTGTTTTCACCTTATTAAATGGTGCTGATGTCGCGCTGATGAAGTGGCTTTTAGGCCTTAAGTGGCTGTCAGCTCAAGGACAAAGACTTATTTTAGAGGTTTTTTTGCATAACATGCACCTCCCAGTACCTTTAACTGCCTTTATCTGAACTTCAATCAACTTTCAGCTCTTCTTCTGCTTTACTGCAAAAAGTTCTGTATGTCTTCCACAAGAGAACCAGTGACAGAGAACAGAGAACAGATGTCGTCTGACAAAGACAGACTAATTTTATCAACAGCACAAAGCCCCCTCATGAGGAAATGAATCTAATGGAATAAAAAAACAAAAAACTTGCATGAATAACAAAATCAAAGCAATTGATATAGTATAGTTTAATATTTTGAGAAAATTAAAGTCAAATTTATACAAATGTTTATTTTTGCATCAGAGCAACTTCATGTCACATCTGCAGCTCAGCGCCATCAGCAGGCAAAGCAGCAACCTTCCAAAATAAGTCAGACATGTAGCTGTGTGAATAACTGGGCAGCCAGATAATTAAAGTGTTAATTTTTAATGAGAATAGGAACGAGTCTCAGGGAGTTGCTCCGAGGTAAGACATTTACAGAGTTGGAGACACTGAGGCCGTGCACAACATCATCTACTACAGTCAACAACATCCTACCCAATTGCCTTCGAGTGAATCAGCAGCCCTCTCCAACATCGTTGATCCCTTCAGGAGGCTCTGAAACATCCTCATCATCAGCTCTGCCAGCCCGGTCAGCTCATTCATGATTGATCTGGTAGAAAGATCTACCAACCCAAAAGTATGATCAAAGTTTGCTGTTGGAGACAAACAGAGTTACAGCTCATCGCTCTGCATTCAGCGTACTTCTCTTCCACCTCCACCTCCTCTCTCTGCCTGTCAAACGTTTTCTGCTCAGTTAGATAAAGTGAAAAGTTTGGATGTGCTCGACGGTGGACGGCTCCATCATTTCCAGACGACTCACTCTCTGCACTCAGATGATGGGCAGACAAAGTTTTTGGGGAAAGTGCTTAAAACAAAAACTTTCTGCAGATCATTAGCATGAGCGAGACATCTGCTGGGAATGTAGGACGCTGGCTGTTGTGCAGTTTATGCATGAAGCAGCATCACTCAGTCACAGCATCTCTGCCTCTTCACCCTCTCAAACATTATCAGTTTCTGTCGAAGGACCTTATCATTGATTCTTTTCCTCATCAGAAGTCAGTTTTCAGTACATCTGTGGGTGGGCAATGCCCAAACCTTAAAGCCTCTGCAAACCCAAACCAGCAACAGCCTGCTCTGGGTTTGGGTTTGCCTGACATGCTGCTGTGGAGGTGTCGGGGTAAATATTCAGCTAAGACCCTTAGAACCAAAACCACAAGCTGACCAGCAAGTAAAAGCACAAAATAGAAGCAGAGTAGAGAACAATGAGAACAATTAAAAAACAATACTCCCGCAGGATAACATGTCCAGTTTCCCCATGCAACTTGATTGGTCTTTATAAGTAACCGACAACTCGCTCCAAATAACTCATCCTGACTCCTTCACATGTGAATGATTCCACAGTCTTTAGGGCTTGACAGGAGAGTTAGGGAAGCACCTGGAACAGATCTGGGTTTAACCTTTCTTCTGGTTTTTATTTTTCTGCATCAGATTTAACAAGTGTGAGAAAAAACTCAAAGTATGAGTGATGTTTCCTGAAAGACGTGTGGGTGGTGAAGACGTCTTCACGATGGCTCGACTTTCTGCTTTCATGGAGCCACAAAGTAACACCTCAACAGCTCGAGCTTTCTTGGAAACACACAACGGCTAGTGTGTGTGTGTCTGTCTGTGTGTCTGTGTGTGTGTATGTCTGTCTGTGTCTGTGTGTGTGTGTGTGTGTGTGTGTGTGTGTGTGTGTGTGTGTGTGTGTGTGTGTGTGTGTGTGTGTGTGTGTATTGTACTCTGTCAGTAGATGTTTGAGCTCAAAGAAGAACATGTTCCATGAGGGCCGACTCTGTCACTGATAATAAAATGTTTTAAACCACCAGAGAGCATCCCATCCTGTAAACTTCTACATGTGTAGCACACGGAGAGCCTGAGTGTGTCTGTTTGTGTGTGTCTGTGCGTGTAACTATGTGTGTGTGTTCGTGTGTGTATGTCTGTGTATGTGTGTTTGCGTCTGTGTGCGTGTGTTTTATGCAGTGTGAAGATGCTGATAGGACCCTGCAGAGGTGCATTGATGGTGACCACATTCATATTTAATTAGTGAGGTGTCAGTCAGAGGTGATGGCAGCTCACAGTGGTGTCCTCTCCATCACCTCGGCTCACTCCGGCCGTATCGACACAGACGCGGTGCAGAAGTTCAAAGGGTGAAACGATGCTGCTGCATAGCTGCAGATCTGAGCAGCAATCACAGGTTGAGGGTCTTCATGGAAGCAAATGACATCAGCGATAAGCAGAAGCATGTTGTTGCTGTATAAAATACTGACAGTGGTTTTTGCTAGATGGCATAAATATGAAAATCCAAGGTCACTTCCTTCTGGAACTGGACCTCTGACAGAGTTGGAGGTGAAGTTGTCTGAAGGTGTAATATAGATAAATGTTCCCAGCTTTGAGGCTGAAGACCTGCAGGGACCAGCTGTTACCTAAAAATCCACCACCTCCACCTTTTCCTAATGAATTTGAATCATCTTAAAAGAAGTGACTTTTAAAAGGTTTCGGTTTAGCGCACAGCATGTTAGGTATTTGAGATTGCAGTATTGACATCATCCCCCACTCTTCCAGAGTGGATGAATCTGCATCCGGTGTCCCGTGCTGCTCTCAACCTGAGGAGGTTCAGCTTGATGGTTTTTGTGTAAACAAAGAAACTGGCGCACTGAGCTCATACCTCCACCGAGGAAAAGCCAATTTAAGTCATATTTCTGAGGTTTGGAGGCTCCGCTCCTTCGAGGATTCTCTGCATGAGATTATTTTTTCTGGGGTTTCATTGATCGTGCCCAGTTTTCTGCCTCACAGGAAGCCTTTGATTTCTCTGCTCAGCACTGGAGGCGTTGTCAGTCACTGATGTAAATTTGCTAAAACACTGTGGGAAATGTCATGATGCCACGCTTCATGATCTGTCCCTGAGCCGCAGATACAGCTGTCTTTTCCATTGGAGTTGTGTGATTGGATGTGTTAGGCTGAGACTTAATGGTGTCCACACGTGTGTGTTCACACTCGACATGCTGGTGTGACATTCACACGCTTGATTGGATCTCACCGTAGCCCTGGAGACGAGAAGGTGTCGTTGTTCTGTAGATCCTGATCATGTTGGAGGGCAACAGACATGTGCTCAGCTCTGCTGCTGCAGGTAGAGCCGCAAACATCACGACCCACCCACCCAGTCTCTGAGCACACCATTAAATACATAATCACCGCCCATTTTATTAGGTACACCTGTTCAACCCCTCGTTAACACTGATGTCTAATCAGCCAATCGCACGGCAGCAGCTCAGAGCCTTTAGGTGTGCAAACATGCTGAAATTCAAACTAGAGGTGGTCTCGTCCAGGTATCGATAGTATCAGATCGATGCTTTGTTTCTATCCTCTATGTGCAGCTCACTGAAGCGTGTTAAATAAGTAATTTTTTAAATAAAATTCTACACCCCGAACATGAGCTATGAAACATGTCTGTGCTGACTGTCTGCTTTATTTACAGCCTGCAGCACAGTTAAACTACAGACGCTGAGCCAGACAACTCTACATTCAGCTCAGTTTCAAAATAAAAGCTGGAAGGTGTGTTTTACTGTGTTAACTCCTTATTTTAAAAGTAAAAGTCACAGTGATTTAGTGATACTTAAAATGCCTTCAGAATTTGCAACCTGATGATGGTTCATCTCATAAATCAGGACACACTGCGCTCCTCAACAGCAGCTGCCTGTAGAAATAGTTAAAAATATCACTATTGGCATCGGTATCAGTGGTACTGGCCCTGTAGTTACCTGGCGTTGGATATACACCAATCTGCAGAGTGGCGCAGCACGAGTTCAAACTGAGCATCAGAATGATAAGAAAGTTGCTTTAAGGGCCTGAGGGCGGCGTGGTTGTTGGTCTGAGTGTTGCACAATCTGCTAATCTGCTGCGATTTTACCACCAACCACCATCACAGACATCAGCTCTCTGGGAGGAAACGCCCTGCTGAGCTCAGAGGTCAGAAGAGAAACAGCAGACTGCTGATAGAAAGGTACTCATTACAACCAACGTCTACAGAAGAACCTTCAAGCAGATGGGCTGCAGCAGCAGGAGACCACATTGTGTCATTCCTGTCAGTAAGAACAAGAAACTCAGACTTACAACACAGTCTGGTTTCTGAACATGACAAGTTCGCTGCACTCAGTCCAACAGAGCACCCTCACCTTCATCACAAAGGCAGCAACACACCTGCAGAAACTGTGTGATGATGTCATGATGATGTCATACCATGGAACAAAGTCTGAGGAACGTTTCCAGCAGCTTGTTGAGTTAAAGCAGCTCTGAATGAAAAGAGCCCATCCACATCCTAACAAGGAGTAACTAATAAAGTGGCCAGTGTTTAATTAAAGTCTAAGAACACATTGGCGGCATAAAGTAAATGTAAAGAAATGAACACACACACTGTGTCCTGTCCCTCAGTAGGCTTCCAGACGTTGGCCATCAGGAAACAGGATGATACAGAAGGATGATTCTTAACTGTGAATCATGCAAAGCCACTCTGATAAATTCCATGAGTGAAAAACGGAGCAGGTCATGATCAGGGAGCACTTCATTTAAACCCATTAAACTCAGGATGTTCAGTATTTGGATGAAGCCGCTCATGAGAAGAAACCTCAGCCTGTCAGTCACATTTAATCAGCACTCAGGTAAAACAGATCAGACTCAATGAAACTCAGCTCGTTAACAAAGAAGCTGCACTGATGCTGATGGTGTCTTACCACGTTGCTGATGATATCGTTTAATCAGCACCTCACAGGCCGTCAGCTGACCCCCTCTCCCTGTAATGTTCTGTAGCCAGTGAGCAGAGACCTGTCAGACATGCCGCCAGTCCTTCGGCCTGCTTCTGCTCCACTTAAGACTATTTGCCTGTTAGCAGCTGACCCAGGGTCAGCCAGTCTGGGCGTGTCCCTGTGTATCATGCGCTCATCAGAAACGTCCTGCACAGCGAAGGTGGTCAGAGCAGTCTGCCTCACAGGCAGGAGATGCTAATCAGCACCGCTGTACATGTGAATGCAGGTGATTACATGTAATCACATGTGGGTACATGTGATTGCAGCACTCAGACCTGACATGGACACGACTACAGCACTTTCACTGCTCCTGCAGCGTGCTCACTGTTAAACCCTAACACAGCTGCAGGACACAGAACCACAAACACTGCCTCCTGTTACAGTCCTAATTAGGTCACATGGTGAGTGCACTGATGGAGCTGAAGTTGTTGATGGAGGAAAAACAGACTTCTGTGCTGCTGTTTGTTGGGTGGATGTGAGCAGGTGGATGCTGTTGTCACGGCCAGCGGGGGCAGACCGTGTGGAGAGTGTGTGGTGGACCCAGGCGCGAACACAGGCGAGGAGACAGGAGTGAACTTAAACTGAAAGAGAGCCTTTATTTGGGCTGATGCAGGAGGGAGTAGACAAAACATAACAGGGACAGACTGCAACTAACCAAAAACCTAAACTGGAAAAATACTAACCTGACTGTAAGGAATAACTATGATCACTGTGAACAGAATGCTGTGCAGATGCATGGAAACTGTGAACCAAATGGCATGACGAAACAGACATGACCTGCACAGAACCTCATCGTGCGGCTGCATGAAAAACAACAGAAACCAAATGGCAAACCTGAACTGCACAGAATCCTGAAAAACACTTAACTTGACCAGAGGGGAAGTACACAGACAACGCGACAACGAACAAAGGAAGACTGAGGACTTAAATACACACATGAGGTGATCAGGGGAAGTGGAGACACATGAGAACACAGCTGACTCGAATGAAACATAATGACAATACAGGGGAGAGAAACACTAACTACAATGAACAAAGAACACCAGACTCTTACAAAATAAAACAGGAAACACGGAGACATAGACATGGAGATAAAACATGACATGAACTTAACCGCATAGACATGAAACATAGACGCAGGAACCAGGGAGACTGAGTACAGGCGGAGATGACAGAAATAACTAAGAAATAAGGCCTGAACAGCAACGTAGAATTTAACTAGACTGAAAATAAATACAAAAAAATACATAAAAACTCAAACACTGGGTCACACGACCCAGTACCGTGACAGCTGTGCTGTTTAGGATTGTGTCACAGTGAGCTGGCTCTGAGAGCAGGGAGCCCTGACTGACGGAGGCATGTTCTGTGTCTGTTTGTGGGTCTGTGTGCGGCGCTGATTGCTGTTTTGTGTGGTTTTCTTTCTTCACAGTCTGAGTTGTTAAAATGTTTCTGTGTGGATGTTGAGTCTCTCTATTAAACACGTCCAATATATAAAAGTCGTTTTATATATTTGAAGAAGGATGCAGACTGATTGACTCATGGAGCAAACTTAAGCAGTAAGTGGTTTACGCAGGATTACAGAGGATTAGTCACATGAGCTCGTACAGCGTACCAAAGACAGCTCTTCTTCATTTAAGTTTATCTGAATTCATCACAACAACTCAGACATCCTGATAAAAATATCATTTATAAAATCTCAGCTTTGTATTTAGAGTTTTCTGTTTTAGGAAGAAACACAGTTACAATGATGACCTTTAACCTGTCCAATCACGTTGATGGACGTGATCTGTGATCACTCTGCTCTCATCCTGTGATTATTGGGCATGCGGGTGCAGGCTAGAGGGCTGACGGAGCAATCAGTCACACATCGTTCGTGTGATTTTAATATGTTATTCAGTGCAAACATGTCACTGGGTTTACACAAAGATCGCAGGTTAGATAAATCAGAGATGTTCCTGGCGACCAATTTCTTCGTCTACTAAAAAAAAGATTCTTCAACAATGAACCATGCCGCTTCATTATCAACATTACATGTTATACTCCAGACAGCAAGGCAGAAAAACACTTTAAATAAACTAATGTTAAATATTGTATGAAAACATGTTAGTACAAAAGTTCACGTGTTATTAAAACTGTGACTGAGCAATGCGCCGTGCATTATTGAAGCTAGTTCATCCACTTCAATAAAAGTTCAAATCTAAAATAACACATTAAATCATTCATTTATTTTCTTCTGCTGATCTGAAGTTGGGTCTCGGGGGCAGCAGCAGGGAAGCCCAGACCTCCTTCTCACCACGTCCTCCAGCTTATCCAGAACCATCAAGGCGTTCCCAGGCTAACCTCCTCTCTGGAGGACAAGCCCGGCCAGAATAGACAGGAAATGTTTACTTTTCTACAACAAGCGAAGCTTCTCTGTAGTTATTATTCAAATTCACCTGTCTAATGGTGCATGCTGTAGTAGTGTTCTTATTATTTTGTCGAAGGTGACTTTCTGTTCCTCCTCTGAGTTTCTCTTTGCTTTTGTTTTTCTTTGACCTCCGGCCTTCGGACTTTTCAAAGTAAGTGGAGAAGCAGAAAAACACGGTTAATCATAAAAACAGAAATCGAAGCTTTCAGTCTAAAAGTGTCTTTTGGGAGACGCGAGAGTGCCGCGAGTGGAGTGATTACAGCCTTGCTGATTGGAGCCTTGCTGAAGTCAAGTCGCTCTCTGAAAACGTTCAATTATCTTTCAGCAGATTATTTCATTAAGTGCACAAATTAGTGCAAGCTGGGGCACAAAGACGTGTGTGAGTCTCTTTAATTTATCTTTTATCTCTTCTCTCTCTGCAGATTCATCTCTGACCAAGATGAGCCCCTGCTCCGAGGCAGGGAAACCCTGTAACCCCTGTCTGGATGCGGCAAAGGCTTGTAACCTTAACGAGACGTGTAAACGTCTCCGATCTGCCTATAACTCCATCTGCAGCAAGACCACGCCCCCGCAGCCCTCTGCGGGCTATCAGGAGCCGTGTAGCAGGAAGCGATGTCAGAAGGTGGGTGCAGCGCCTCAAGTTTGAGGGGAAATCCTGAAGCAGTGAGAAAACTGCCCAGCGTTCAGCTCAGCTGCACGAAGCTCAGCTTAATTTCACACTTTCACAAAGCGTAGATAAAAAAAAAACAAACTCCGAACCTCTCCACAACAGCATCCTGCTCCAGCGTCAAAGGCAGGGAATGTGGGAAATGTAGCAGGGAGGTGGTTTAAAGACAAGGAACATAGCTCTGACCCAGACTGCAGGTACATGCTGCAGGTCACAGGCAGGGGATGCTTAATAAGGCAAGGCAAGGCAAGTTTATTTGTATAGCACAATTCAACAACAAGGTGATTCAAAGTGCTTTACAGAGACATTAGAAACAAAAACAAATGAAAAGCATGATTTAAAATTGATTAAAACAAGCAAACAAACAAACAAACTAATTAACAAACAAACAAACAAAACAGTATATAAAATCAAAACAGATAAAATCAGAAATAGATAAAATCAGTAGTTAAAATGTTAGTTTTGAAATTTAAGCTTAAAAGTGTGGATTTGGTGCTTTATTCAAATGCAGCTGAGAACAGGTGCGTCTTCAACCTGGATTTAAATAAATTGAGTGTTTCAGCTGATCTGAGGCTTTCTGGGAGTTTGTTCCCGATATAAGGAGCATAAAAGCTGAATGCAGCTTCTCCGTGTCTGGTTCTGACTCTGGGAACTGATAAAAGACCGGATCCAGATGACCTGAGGGATCTGGAAGGTTCATACTGGGTCAGGAGGTCACTGATGTATTTTGGTCCTAAACCATTCAGAGCTTTATAGACCAGCATCAGAACTTTAAAGTCTATCCTCTGATGGACAGGCAGCCAGTGTAAAGACCTCAGTGCTGGACTGATGTGGTCCACTTTTTTGGTCTTAGTGAGGACTCGAACAGTAGAGTTCTGAATGAGCTGTAGTTGTCTGACTGATTTTTTAGGTAGACCTGTAAAGATGCTGTTACAGTAATCAAGCCTACTAAAGATGAATGCATGGACTAGTTTTTCCAGGTCCTGTTGAGACATCAGATCTTTTATCCTTGATATACAGTGGGGCAAAAAAGTATTTAGTCAGCCACCGATTGTGCAAGTTCCCCCACTTAAAATGATGACAGAGGTCAGTAATTTGCACCAGAGGTACACTTCAATTGTGAGAGACAGAATGTGAAAAAAAAATCCATGAATTCACATGGTAGGATTTGTAAAGAATTTATTCGTAAATTAGGGTGGAAAATAAGTATTTGGTCACCTCAAACAAGGAAAATCTCTGGCTCTCACAGACCTGTAACGTCTTCTGTAAGAAGCTTTTCTGTCCCCCACTCGTTACCTGTATGAATGGCACCTGTTTGAACTCATCATCTGTATAAAAGACACCTGTCCACAGCCTCAAACAGTCAGACTCCAAACTCCGCCATGGCCAAGACCAAAGAGCTTTCGAAGGACACCAGGAAAAGTATTGTAGACCTGCACCAGACTGGGAAGAGTGAATCTACAATAGGCAAGCAGCTTGGTGTGAAAAAATCAACTGTGGGAGCAATCATCAGAAAATGGAAGACATACAAGACCACTGATAATCTCCCTCGATCTGGGGCTCCACGCAAGATCTCATCCCGTGGGGTCAAAATGATCATGAGAACGGTGAGCAAAGATCCCAGAACCACACGGGGGGACCTGGTGAATGACCTGCAGAGAGCTGGGACCAAAGTAACAAAGGTCACCATCAGTAACACACTACAACGGCAGGGAATCAAATCCCGCAGTGCCAGACGTGTTCCGCTGCTGAAGCCAGTGCATGTCCAGGCCCGTCTGAAGTTTGCCAGAGAGCACATGGATGATACAGCAGAGGATTGGGAGAATGTCATGTGGTCAGATGAAACCAAAGTAGAACTTTTTGGTATAAACTCAACTCGTCGTGTTTGGAGGAAGAAGAATACTGAGTTGCATCCCAAGAACACCATACCTACTGTGAAGCATGGGGGTGGAAACATCATGCTATGGGGCTGTTTTTCTGCCAAGGGGACAGGACGACTGATCCGTGTTAAGGACAGAATGAATGGGGCCATGTATCGTGAGATTTTGAGCCAAAACCTCCTTCCATCAGTGAGAACTTTGAAGATGAAACGAGGCTGGGTCTTGCAACATGACAATGATCCAAAACACACCGCCCGGGCAACAAAGGAGTGGCTCCGTAAGAAGCATTTGAAAGTCCTGGAGTGGCCTAGCCAGTCTCCAGACCTCAACCCCATAGAAAATCTGTGGCGGGAGTTGAAAGTCCGTGTTGCTCGGCGACAGCCCCAAAACATCACTGCTCTCGAGAAGATCTGCATGGAGGAATGGGCCAAAATACCAGCTACTGTGTGTGCAAACCTGGTAAAGACCTATAGTAAACGTTTGACCTCTGTTATTGCCAACAAAGGATATGTTACAAAGTATTGAGTTGTATTTTTGTTATTGACCAAATACTTATTTTCCACCCTGATTTACGAATAAATTCTTTACAAATCCTACCATGTGAATTCATGGATTTCTTTTTTTTCACATTCTGTCTCTCACAGTTGAAGTGTACCTCTGGTGCAAATTACTGACCTCTGTCATCATTTTAGAATCAGAATCAGAATGGGGTTTATTGCCAAATGTTGAGCAGGTTTACAACATTAGGAAATTGCTGCGGTGCTTCAGTGCAAACATGCTGTCATAAATAGCACTTAAATAGACATGGAAAAAAATAAAAGTAGGGATAAGAATTAAAAGTGCTACGTGGAAAGATATGTGCATGAGATATACATGAGATATATACATGAGAATAAGAATTAAGAGTGCTACGTTGAAAGATATATACATGAGTGCAGGTGGTGATCAGTGCCAAACATAGAATGATGCAGTGACACAGCGTAGGGTCATGTGTTAGTGGCGGGTACAGTCATATGGTTATTGTTCATGTGTCCAACAGCAGAGGGGAAGAAACTGTTCTTATGGCGAGAGGTTCTGGTGCGAATGGACCGGAGCCTCCTGCCTGAGGGGAGCAGGTCAAACAGACTGTGTCCAGGGTGAGAAGGGTCAGCTGAGATCCGAGCTGCACGCCGCAATGTCCTGGAGGTGTACAGGTCCTGCAAAGATGGGAGTCTGCAGCCAATCACCTTCTCAGCAGAGCGCACAACACGCTGCAGTCTCTGTTTGTCCCTGATAGTGGCTCCAGCGTACCACACGGTGATGGAGGAGGTGAGGATGGACTCGATGATTGCAGTGTAGAACTGCATCATCGTCCGTGTTGGCAGGTTGAATTTCTTCAGCTGCCTCAGGAAGTACATCCTCTGCTGGGCTTTCTTGATGACGGAGGTGATGGTGGGCTCCCACTTCAGGTCCTGGGTGATGGTGGTACCCAGGAAGCGGAATGAGTCCACAGAGGTGATGGGGGTGTCAGTCAGGATGATGGGGGGGAGTGGGGCTGTGTGCTTCCTGAAGTCCACAATAATCTCCACTGTCTTCTGGGCATTCAGCACCAGGTTGTTGTGGCTGCACCAGGACACCAGACGTTCAACCTCCCTCCTGTAGGCAGACTCGTCCCCGTCCGAGATGAGTCCAATAACGGTGGTGTCATCTGCAAACTTGATTAGCTTGACAGACTGGTGGGTGGAGGTGCAGCAGTTGGTGTACAGGGAGAAGAGCAGAGGAGAAAGAACACAGCCCTGAGGGGAGCCGGTGCTGATGGTCCGGGAGTCCGAGACATTCTTTCCCAGCCTCACATGCTGCTTCCTGTCCGTCAGGAAGTCAGTGATCCACCGGCAGATGGGATCAGGCACATTCATCTGGGAAAGCTTGTCTCGGAGATGGTCTGGAAGGATGGTGTTGAAGGCAGAGCTGAAGTTCACAAACAGGATCCTGGCGTAGGTTCCTGGGGAGTCCAGATGCTGCAGGATGAAGTGTAGGGCCATGTTGATGGCGTCGTCTACAGACCTGTTGGCTCTATATGCAAACTGCAGGGGGTCCAGGAGGGGGGCCGTGAGGGTCCTGAGATGGGAGAGAACTAGGCGCTCAAAAGACTTCATGACCACAGATGTCAGAGCCACGGGTCTGTAGTCATTTAGTCCAGTGATCCTAGGTTTCTTGGGGACAGGGATTATGGTGGAGGACTTGAAGCAGGCAGGCACATGACATGCCTGCAGTGAGGAGTTGAAAATGCCAGAAAACACTGGGGCCAGCTCGTTTGCACAGTGTCTGAGGGTGGCAGGAGACACACCGTCTGGGCCGGGAGCTTTCCGAGCATTCAGGTTCTTAAACTGCTTCCTCACATCTGCTTCATGAATATGAAGAGTTGTGGTGGGAGGAGGTGGTGTGAAATCCTCTTTTGTGTGGGGTGAGGAGGGGGGTGTCGTAGGTGAACGGTTTGAAGGTGGTGATGGCTCTATGGAGGGGAGAGAGGTGGGGGAATTAGTGTCCAAAGTATCTCTATTGTTGGGGCCGTTGGAGGTGTGAAGGCTGCCTGATGGCTCGTCAAAACGGCAGTAGAAGTCGTTAAGGGTGTTGGCTAAGAGCAAGTCATCAGTGGAGTGGGGGGTTTTAGGCTTGTAGTTTGTGATATTCCTAAAACCTTTCCACACAGAGGCCGAGTCATTCTCTGAGATCTGCTGCTGCATCTTCTCAGAGTGCTGATGTTTAGCAATGTCCACTTCTTTAGTGAACCTGTACTTGGCCTCTCTGTAGCAGTCCCTGTCTCCGCTTCTGAACGCCTTTCTCTTTTCCAGCCACAGCTTTTTGAGTTTAGGAGTAAACCAGGGTTTGTCATTGTTATAACTCACCCTGGTGCGTGATGGCACAATGCTGTCCTCACAGAAGTGGATATAGGAGGTGACAGTGTCCGTAAACTCATCCAAGCTGTTAGAAGCAGCCTTCAATGTGTCCCAGTCTGTGGTCTCCAAACACGTGCGAAGCTCCTCCACAGCCTCGTTGCTCCACAGTTTTTTAGTCCTCACGACAGGTTTGGAGAGCTTCAGCCTCTGTCTGTACGCGGGGATTAGGTGGATCATGACGTGGTCAGAAAGTCCGAGTGAAGCGCGGGGCACCGCGCGATAGGCCCCGCTGATCGTGCTGTAACAGTGGTCTAATGTCCTCTCCTCTCTGGTCGGGCATTTAATATACTGCTTATATTTTGGAAGCTCATGGCTCAGATTGGCTTTGTTAAAGTCCCCAAGAGCAATGATGAGAGAGTCCGGGAATGTCCGCTCCGTGTGGAGAATCTGCTCCGCGAGTGCGCACTGAGCTGCCTGCGCATCTGCGTCTGGCGGGATGTAAACAGCGGCCAGGATGAATGAAGCGAACTCCCGCGGAGAATAAAACGGTTTGCAGTGGATAAAAAGATATTCCAGAGAGGAAGAGCAGTGCTGAGCAATCACTGTCACATCTGTGCACCAGCCACTATTGATGTAGAAGCAGAGACCTCCACCTTTGGACTTACCGGAGAGAGCTGCCTGCCGGTCCGCGCGCAGCAGATGGAAGCCCTCCAGCTTGAGCGCGCAGTCTGGGATGTTCTCACTGAGCCACGACTCCGTAAAACATAAGACACAGGAGGAGGCAAAGTCTCTGTTCATGCTTCTCATCAGGGCCAGTTCGTCAATCTTATTGCCGAGTGAGCGTACATTAGAAAGGAAGATCCCAGGAAGAGCAGTTCGCAGTCCGCGTCTCCTCAAACGCACGAGTGCGCCGGCTCGCTTCCCTCTCTTTCGGCGTCTCGCTTTCCTGGTCAGAGTCAGCAGTAAATCTGCCGCAGATGCGACAAATATTGGAAATAAATCCACAGGCGTTGTAGTCCTGTAGTTAAGGAGCTCTTCTCTGGTGTACGAGTATCCAGAGGAGTGCCCAGACACAGAGAAAATGCACAAAAACAAAACAAAAGTAACGCACTGAAGCACCAGGGCGACCATCCGCGGCGCCATCTAGGTGGGGGAACTTGCACAATCGGTGGCTGACTAAATACTTTTTTGCCCCACTGTATTCTTGAGGTGATAGTAAGCTGATTTTGTTATTGTCTTAATGTGTTTTTCTAAGTTTAGGTCTGCATCCATCACTACACCCAAATTTCTCGCCTGGTTTGTGGTTTTTAGATGTATAGATTGAAGTTCTCTGGTGACCTGTAATCGTTTTTCTTTGGCGCCAAAGACTATTACCTCAGTTTTGTTTTTGTTTAGCTGAAGAAAATTGTGACACAACCAGTCATTAATTTCCTCAATGCATTTACCAAGAGCCTGTACAGGGCCTCGGTCTCCTGGTGACATTGTGATATATATTTGTGTGTCATCTGCATAGCTGTGGTAGTTTATTTTGTTGTTCTTTATAATCTGTGCCAGTGGGAGCATGTAAATGTTAAACAGAAGGGGTCCCAAGATGGAACCTTGGGGAACTCCACATGTGATACTTGTCTGCTCAGATGTGAAGTTACCTATTGATACAAAGTATTTCCTGTTTTCTAAGTATGTTTTGAACCAGTTTAGTACAGTTCCTGAAAGACCTGCCCAGTTCTCCAGTCGTTTGAGTAATAGGTTGTGGTCAACTGTGTCAAATGCTGCACTGAGATCCAGTAAAACTAAGACTGACATTTTTCCACTGTCTGTATTCAGACATTTGTCATTAAACACTTTGGTCAGAGCGGTTTCAGTGCTGTGGTTCTGTCTAAAACCCGACTGGAAGGCATCATAGCAGTTATTCTGTTTTAAGAAGTAATTGAGCTGTTGAGAAACTGCTTTTTCAATGATCTTACTTAAAAATGGGAGATTTGAGATCGGCCTGTAGTTGTTCATTTGTGTCTTGTCAAGATTGTCCTTTTTCAGTATAGGCAGCATAAAACAGTATAAGCCCTGTTTTATGCTGAAGGTCCTTCAGGCCTCATCCTCCTGGTCACACAGGCACAATTTTCTGTATTGAAACAAGTGGTTTAACTCACACTCACTCGGATGGATGCACCAGGCTTTAGTATCTTGCCCAACGGTACTTCAACATACAGACTGCAGTAGCAGGGGGTCAAACCTCCAACCTTCTGATTCGTCAATAACTGCTCAGGGTGGCAGTTGAGCTCAGTGCGTTGAGCAGGCACCCATGTGCTGTACGGCTGAGAGCGGCCGGCCCAGGTTCAAATCTGACCCGCGGCCCTTTGCTGCATGTTTTCCCCTCTCTCCCTCTGCTTTCCTGCCAGTTCTTCACTGTATCTGTCAATAAGGCCAACATAAAAATTAAATAAAGAACCGTTTTTCCTTCTGAGCCTCTGACTGAAACTAGTTCATGTAAATTGAGAGCATGCAGCACTCACTCACAGACTGATCTGTTTACCAGGTCATAATACCTGCAGGTGTAAATTATGTAATTATTCTCAGATGATCTTTTAGTACAGTAACCTCATAGCAGCCATATTATTGGTCAGATGATGTCATTAAAAAAAATGCTCCACCAGCACAAACATATGCACGTGTGCAGTAAGCACACAGCTAGCACTGACAGCTGCCCGTGTCTCAGCGCCCTTCAGAGTGATTGAGCATCATTTACAGCATTTGTGGCACCTGAGGCTCAAACCTCACGGCCTCCATGTTTAAACCGTCCGAGGGTCTCTCTGATGACGGTGATGATGGTGATGATGTGACAGCGCCTGGACTGCAGAGCTGGTGTTATGGTATCAGCGCTGCGCAGGCTGTGATGCTAAAAGCTTTCTAAAGGCTAAAAGGTTATTAACGTTTCAAGTTCCTCCTCCTCGGTTTCACTTTTACGTCAGTGGCAGAATTACACAAACTGTTTGTTGGAATAAAATCTTTAAAAATAGTCAAGTAAAAGTGCAGCATTTAAAATGCTTTTTTAATACGGTTATATTTCACCTGAGAAAGCATCTAAATTCAGCTCCACAGCTCCGAGGCTGAGATGAACACCCCTGGGCTCCATGGATCACAGACTCCTGGGAAAATCCAATAAGTCTGTGTGTCCTCATCACCGGGCCACAGCCAAACACCTGCAGAAAAACTGCCAGTTTTGCTCCCGGCTCAGAGTAGTGAGGAGTTTTTACCAACTGTGAGTCAGTGACACTGAAGATGCTCAAACACAGATTCAGTGCAGCAGATTTTACTGTGAGGATCCAGAGCAGCCTCTCTGAGCGTGTCAGGAAACATCACAGCTGAAGTAATTCTAGACTCGTCAGGTTTCGGCTTCAGTATTGCCTCAGGGCGTTTTATATTGTAAGGTCACGACCCTGCAATTATAATAATGCAAAAGGTAACATCCTGTTTGATTCAGTCACACCTGACAGGAAACAGTTAACTGAGCTCAGAGACCAGTTGAACAGGACGCTCAGACTTCTCGAACAGACTTCTATCCAATCAGACCTGAGGAATCACCCCCTGATGGACATGAGAAAGACTGCAGGCAAAGTCCATCTTTTATCTACAGTTTATGTCTTCAAATGATGCCGCAATTAGGGATGGGTATCGTTTAGGTTTTATCCGATACCGGTACCAAACCGGTACTTTTGAAACGGTGACGGTGCTTAAACAGTGCTCGAACCGGTGCTTAAAGAATGGAGAACACAGACTTTGTCCAAAAATCTCTCATGTTTAGCAGTTTTTTTTGTAAAAAGATAACAATGTTAGCCTTTTCTGCAGCTATAGGGTATCATTCTTGGTTGCAAGCAGTGCTTAAACAATGGAAAAAAAACACAAACTTTGTCCAAAAACCTCTCATGTTTAGCTGTTTCCCACTTTTCCTTTGGTCATTTTAGCCTTTTTGGCCAGGGTGAAGGGAGTATCTGCCATCAAACAAGAAGACAGCCGTATGGAACTACAACGGTGTTTGCTAGTTCACCTTACATGCATTCATTTAATAACGTGGTTAGCTTGCACACGAACAACATTAAGCTACTCACGCAGAGAAGAACAGCTGCTGCTGCATCATCATCCGTCATGATTTCTGCTACACTGGCAGGGCTAGGGGCCAGGACTCTCCTATTCGGGTTTTTGGGGGATGTTGCTAACTCCGGTCTGATAACAGGCACCACACCCGCAGTAGATGTGCTCGATGTGAGGTCTCGCAGCAAGCCATCAAATACGGTGCATTTCTCTGCTTTTAACAAAATGCTATACGTCGCCAGGTGTTTCATCAGATTCGAGGAGTTACCTCCTTTGCACAGTATCACCTTAAAGCACTTGTTGCAGGCTGCTGAGTTTGCATATTTTGCTGTGAAGTACAGCCAGACTTTTGACCGCTTCGCCTTGGGCATTTTCTTCTTCTTCTTCTTCTTCTTTGTGTTTAACGGCGGTTGGCAACCAACGTAAAGGAGCATTACCGCCTCCTACTGTTCCGGAGTATGGGTCAGACAGTGAGTTCACAAGCTGTATAAAAAAAAAAAAAACCCTACCTTGGGCATTTTTAATCTGTAGCTCTGCTCTAAAAGAACGTACGTACCTGGGCCTGCCTACTACGCTTGCAAAGGTAAAATGATTGGCTAGAATCTGAAGTGTATGACATCTCAGGGGAAAAAAAGCACCGAAATGTGCGCTGCTTTTCGGTCTGGTTACTACCGTTTATGTCAGAACCGGTACCCATCCCTAGCCGCAAACAATTCTGACAAGTCTAACAAGCAAAACAAATGAGCTGCATCCAAAGAAGTTTAGGCCTTCACCGGGATTCTAACAAAAACATTTAGACCTATTGATCTTTGAGCCCAGATGTTTCAGACCCGTGAGATGTGTGGAACGCTATGTTAGTACTGGGGTCACTGCGCCGCTCCAGATCTCCTTCAGCATTAACATCAGCACAGAAGCTGTGTGCCAGGAGGTTCACGCTGAGGGCCTCCTGCAGGTGTGACATGAACAACTTTTATCCGTGTACAACCCCAATCCTGACAAAGTTTTCATGCTGAATTAAACGTGAATAAAAAGAGAATGCAGTGATCTCAGAAATCTATAATTTATTCTCAGTATAAAACAGAAAACCTGTCATGTGTTTAAACTGAAGAAATTCAGTTTTAATAAAAATCTAAGCTCATTTTGAATCATTCAGATTTCTTTTTAACATTTTACTCAGCATCCCGACCATGTGGATACCTGTGGACACCAGTCTCACTGGTTTGTTGTAAAGCTAGTGAGTATTAAATCAAAGGGACCAGTGATGCTGCAGATCCCTCCTCAGTGAAACAGACCACTTTGCCACTTTTCTCTTTCCAGATATTTTTTCCTAATTTGGGAATTCCTAGTTTATATTCCAGATAAATGCAGACACCAGTCCCGGCCAGGCGGTTGTCTCCCTCGGCACTTAGGAAAGTGATATTATTATTTAACAGGCTGTGCTATACTGTTAATGCAGGCTTCTTTTCTCATATTAAGGAATAATAGTTTAGTGCTTTTAGCTTTTTCGCTGCACTCAATCACCTGTACCACATTCCTCGTCTTGTTTACCTTTTTCTTCGCGTCGTGTGTTTCAGGCCCTGCGACAGTTTTTCGAGCGGGTGTCATGGGAGCTGAGCTACCCCCTGCTGTTCTGCTCGTGCCCGGACCAGGCGTGTGCTGAGCGTCGCCGTCGCACCATTGTCCCGTCCTGCTCACACCAGGAGAGGCACAAAGCCAGCTGTCTGGAGCTGCGGCGCACCTGCCGCTCGGACGCCCTGTGCAGGTGAGCCACCCTTGTTAGGCCTCGTTAGGGCTCCTCAGCATGATTTCCGCCAAGCCAGAGGAGGAGCTAATCAATGAAATCAGCAGCTCAAGAGCTTAATGGGGAGAAATCTCATAGACGCACAGGTGCAAATTACACATTTGATTGGTAAGCACCGGCTTTAAAGGTGAGAGAGGCTCAAAGTGGGCCAGTCAGCATTTCACACACACACACACACACGCACACACCTGCCCCCTTTAGTGACTACAGGCCAGGCGTCCTTGAGAAGGAAGCACTGCCGGGAAAATGCTCACACATGATTGGATGTTTTTTTTTTTTATCTGCGTGAGTATGAGCTGAATCCACTGATGGAGGCAGCACCTGACCTGAGACAGAGCTGCTAGGTCATGTGACTGATACTGCAAAGGTGCCACACACTTAGAGGAATCATCAGAAATAACGCTATGCACAGTTTCAAACCCACAGCTGCAGGAAATATTTACACTCTGAAACAGAAGAAATCTCTATTTTTCCACATGTGCAGGTCGGGTCTTCTAAACATCTGGATTTATGCTTCTCCATTGAAGTAGCTGCATCTGAAGACAGTCAAGCTTAATCTCATCATCACCTCAAAAGCACTCACAGTGCATATGTTCCTGTCCCTCAGTTAGAAAAATCAAGTTTATCTTAATATAATAAAGTTCCAAATATGAAAATGTGAGAAGAAAAGAGCCAGAGTGGTGAGAAAATATGACGAAAACTGTACATCAGAGACTCTTTACCCCCCTCCCTCCACGGAGGGGTAGTAGTTTGCTTACAGAGCAAATCGGTCCATCGCCCTTCACAGAGAGTGCTGAGCCATCTGGAGAACAGGAAGAGCTACGTGAGGATGTTCTTCATAGACTACAGGTCAGTCATTTTATTAATATCCGAGAGCTTTGTTTGGATTGATGACCATTTGAACCTGAACCTGTTAGTCGAGCTCCTGTAGGTCAGTTTTATCGCCACCTTCAGTCCGTCAGTCCCTGTTTGGTTTTTTATTTCCTGCTACACATTTTCAGCATTTTCATTGGTTCAGCCTGGCCGTTGAGGCTGAGCTCACAGAGCTCACTGCCATCATTTAATGATTCAAACTGTTTCCTTCCAGCACCTTCATACATTCAGCACAGAGTTGAGGTCAGACTCATCTCATCAAGCTTATTCATGTATGAGTGGGGAGTGTGTGTGTTAGTGTGTATGTGTGTGTTAGTGTGTATGTGTGTGTGCGCACTCAGCCTTGAGGGTGGAGGTTAAGCACTTGATGGACTTGTCTGATTAAAGTGAGCACATGCTGTCTCTTCGTGGTTTTGAGTGATGAAGCTGCTTCAGCAGAGAAACAGAAATATCAGATGTGCAGTCACACAGTGAGGCCGGTGTTTCCAGATGTTTCATACAAATAAACACAGACATCTGTAACAAGGACTGATTACCTGCATGAGTCAGGCTTACAACATGAAGAGGAACTTGAAGTTAGAGTAGGGCGAGCCGTCACAGCGGCACGAAGATAATGAGCGAACACAGTGGACATACAGTCAACTCTGACACATGTTTATCAGTCATTGATATATCGATCGGGTTATTATTGATGCTAACGGGCCCCCTGACTGCTGCCAGGGTATATAGTTTCTATAGATATTAACAATAATGATAATAATAATAATTATTAATAATAATAAGTATAAAATAATAAGTATAAAATAATAATAATAATAATAATAATAATAATAATTATTATTATTATTATTATTATTATTTAAATTATTTTAAAAGCGCCTTTCAAGACACCCAAGGACACCTAACAATAGAATAAAACATATAATAGAGATGACAAAATGAAGGACAATAAAAACAAAAACAAACAGTGGGTTCACAGTGAATATTCAGATTTGAACAGATAGGTTTTGAGTTAAAGATTTAAACAGGGGGAGGGAATCAATGTTTCTTAAATCTGGGGGTAGAGAGCTCCACAGCCTGGGAGTAGAGCAGCTGAAAGCTCTCCTTCCCACTGTGGTGAGGTGGAAAGAAGGCACGAGATAGAAGAAGAAGAAGAAGAAGAAGATCAAAGTGAGTGGGCAGTAGTAGCGGGTAGGTAGTGCTTAACAGGTCAAAAAGGTAAGGAGGAGCAAGGTTATGAAGGGTCTTGAAGGTGAGCAGAAGAAGTTTGTATATTATCCTGAATTTCACTGGGAGCCAGTGAAGTTCCTGAAGAACAGGGGTGATGTGCTGGTAGGAGGGGATTCTGATAATAATGCGAACAGCAGAGTTTTGAACCAGTTGAAGCTTATGGAGGGATTTTTGGGGTGTAAGATGGTGTAAGTTGATGTACTCAGTCTTGTCCTGTATGGATTTCTGTCGATCGCTGTTTTCCTCAACTAGTAAATCTGCCCTGGATTGTTTTCAGGTAGTTCTGAATGCTAATACCAAGGCTGCTTACTTGCTCGAGCAGACAGAACCATTCAATCACTGTGACTGCTAGCGTCCTTTCACTGGTTCTGTGTTAGTGTCGGGGTGCAGTTCAAAGGTCAAACGTTTGTTTCGTGCATGTATCTGATGACCGGGAGTGCAGCCTGAGCTCCGCTGGTGCGGTTTGGTGGAAATTCAAGCTCTGTGACATGAATGTTAACGTTATGTACAGGTACGTTTCATAAAGTACTCTTTATGCTTTGGAAATATATTACATTTTAATTTAATATGACATTTTTAGCTGTGTATTGTTCCAGATGCCAGCCCTAGTACACTTGGTGCCTATGGTGAAACAGTAAAGTGAACAAAGTGAAGCTTTGGTCCAGATAAGATTCATGCAACCACCTCTTCATGTGGACTTCAGTTTCAGCCTTTAAAGAGGAGATCAGGTCTTTTTTTAAAATGAGCTGATAATGAAACAGTGGTCAGCAAACAGCCAGAGGGTCCTTGTGTGGATCTTCTCCCACTCTTGTCCTGGTCCTGGATTTATTTATGTGTGATTACAACTGATAATGTACCGTAGTTTTTGGACTATACGGCGTACCGGATTATAAGGCACAATATCAATGAACGGGTCTATTTTGTTACAGAAGGCGCACCGGATTATAAGGTGCATTAAGCAAAACAAAACTGTTACATAATTCAAACTTTAATCAACTCATTCACGATAACTCTCAACATTGTTCAGTTGTAACACATAAAATACAGAACAAAACACTCACTTTTTCAGTTCATTCTTCGTCCAGAAATCCATCAAATTCTCGATCTTCAGTGTCTGAGTTTGACAGGTGGGCGATTTCGGCCCGTAAGCATGTCTCTTAAAAGGTGCCATTTTGGGGTCCTTATAATCACACCATAATATTATGTTGAAGCAGATTTTTGAGTGTCGTGTACCACAAAAAATCGGTTTGAGGTCAGTAAGCTCAACCAGAATTCATACATAAGGCGCACTGTCGATTTTTGAGAAAATTAAAGAATTTTAAGTGCCTTATAGTCTGAAAAATACAGGAAATATAGAAATACAGAGGAAAACCTCTGAAGCAGGTGTAAGAATCACAGTGACTCACATTGAAGTCACTTGGCTGTTTACATGTAAATGCCAGGCAACCTTTAAAATCCCCAGAAGGGGCTCCAAGCTAAAGGTATTCCCAGAATCCAGACCTCAAACCATCTGGATGAAACAAACAGCGATGCGGGTGGGACGGTTTGGTAATCTCGAGGAAAGGTGCTAACACCTGAAGGTTGAACTGAGATCCTTTGTTAGTGCACCAGTGGCATATTTAATTCTCACACGGTGGCCGGAGAGAACTCATCCCGAGGTTGTTCTGCCAGTTTTCCGGGGTTTACCGTCTCTATCCGTCCTGCTGTCAGCTTTCAGTCACATATTCTGTCCTCCATGTGGGTATCAGTTCAGCGGGTTGAGCATGCTTAGAGAGAAGCATGTAAACAGCTGACCTGCCTGCTGGGCTGAGCTCTCTTCCCATCAAAAGTTGCTTGTTGCTTCAGCAGCAGCAATGCTCCTCCACAGCAGGCTGGATCTCTTCACTGTGAAGAACCTGTGAAGGTGATAGATTGATGCTCTTATTGCTCCCACATGTGCAAAAGTTGTTTTTAAGAATGTGTATTTCCAACATATGATGCAGGAAAGCTCCTCCACTCTTCAATCAGCTGATTCAGCAACTCAACTCCTCGATGACTCCTCGGGACCTAACCTGGGCTGCTTTTAGGACTCACTGAGAAACCTGGCAGAGAAGTCCAGAGTCCAGTTCGGGCAGTGGCTCATGTTGGGTTGCCCACATATGGAGAGGTTATGTCAGCTGTTGGGTGGGCGCGGCATGGCCCGAAAGTCATGACGTGGTTATTGGTGGAGTATTTAGATGATCCTTTGCCCCTGCAGACAGCTCCCAGGTTTTTACAAGCTCCTCTCGGTGACAGCAGCAGGAGGTTTCTGTGGTTTCGGTGTCTAAGTGTGACCTATGGAGAAGCAGCAGATACATCAGTGAGTGGGAGTTGGAGTAAGACCACCAAAAGAACCTGAAAGCCAGAAGGCAAAAATCCAAATAAATGTCCCCACGACCCCCCCAACGAGTCCCCTCCCTCCCCTCAGAGTGCACTGCAGGTGACGGCCGGTATCACACATGGAGCATGAATCGTGTTTGATTGCCTGTAAAAAGAATCCGGAGCAGGCTCGTTCTTTTCCTTTTAGCCTCCATTAACCCCGGATGGAGAGCGGAGAGCTGCATAATCATGGGAATCCCGCAGGTCCTCCGGGTCTCGGCGGCCTCGGAGGGTGGCTTGCCTCCCACTGAGGCTGAAAAGCAGCCGGGATGAAACGACTGCTGGGAGAGGGACTCTGAGTGACAGAAGGAGTAATTAAATTTGGCCTTTGCCACAGGTAATGTAGGAGAAACCTACGGGGTGCTCTAAAAGGTTTTTGGACTTTATTTGCATTTCAAATAAGAGCACAGTCAGACCTACTGTTCATTTTCACTGAGCCAAAGACGGCGGCACCTCTCAGAGCTCCCGCTGAGTGCACACACTCACCTGTGTGCACTCAGGCTTCACCTGCAGATCTCTGCACAGAGTCATGGTATACACCAGCGGTCTCCAACCTTTTTTGCGCCACGGGCCGGTTTATGCCCGACAATATTTTCACGGACCGGCCTTTAATGTGTCGCGGATAAATACAACAAAATAAAACTAGTACCGGCACCGAAAAAAAGAAGATTTATTCATAACACACGTGAAAAGACCCAGGAAAACCGAGTTAACAATAAAAACGATAACAAAATAACGCTGAAAACCGATAAAAACCCTGAAAACCATACATTTCACACCGGAGCCTCAACTCTCGCGGCCCGGTACCAAACGACTCACGGACCAGTACCGGTCCGAGGCCCGGGGTTTGAGGACCGCTGGTATACACCACCTGTTAATTTACATGATTTGCTGTCCTTGTGTCCATCATGGCTGCTGAGGGTTTGTCCATATACAGGTGTGGACCTGTTCATGCCTGGTATACATAACTGTACTTATAACACCTGACTTGAAAGGGAATCATCTTTTAGACTTGCAGAGACTAAAAACATTCTCTCATCTGCTGACTTTGATGAAGTAATTCATGCTTTCACTTCGTCCAGGCTTGATTATTGATTCCAGCATCTGCAGCTCTTCTCTGGACAGGCGCTCGTAAACGAGATTGTGTTTCCCTCTTTTTCACTTTAGTGCGCTTTAGAATTGATTTTAACATTTTATTGTATGTTTTGAAGTGGATCAGCACTCTTACCTTTCTGAACTTTAACTAAGCACAGTGCTAACAGCTCGTTAAGGTCAGCAGCTCAGCGGTCTGGCTCTTCAAATTATGACCTCTCCAACACTCATCTTTAAAATCTTTGTTTGAAGTCTTTACATCTTTAGTTTCTGACACTTTTCTTTCTTCTAGTCTTCAGTATTTTCTTGCTTTGCTTTTTTCCAGCTAGTTGTGTGGCACGTTGGTCCACCATGCTCATGAATAACTTGACGTGACTGGGTTTTAGAAACTTGTTTAGCACGTGGCTGCAGTGACCTGGTGGATGTTCTCTCTTCAGTGCTTCCACAGAGGTGGTGTTTGCGTCCGGTATCAGAGGTGTGGTCTCTCTGAGGCGGCCATGGTGGTGGTTTGGTCCGAGGGCTCGGGCGTGAGTATTTAGTTGGGCCTGTGGTTCCGGCTGTGGTTCTGGGGCTGAGAACAAAGCAAGGCACTGAAGCTGCTCTGAACTGCAAACAGCACTCTGGAGTGATTTAGATCCTGGTTTGGATCTCATTACGATGCGCAAACATGGCGCTGTTTGTTCTGAATATGAGGGCGAGCGGCAGGTAGGGGCTGCTCTCTGATTGGTGGCATCACCGTGGCGCTCCTCCTGAATGTTTAACCTGGGTGCACACAATTTCCTGTCTGTGTCTGGTGATCTTGCTGCTTTGTTTTCTCTCGCTGTTTCTTTAATTAAGAGTCCCTGAGTGGGAATGCTCATTTGCATATTTACATATTAGCATAGCTGACGAGCCAGCGTCTGCATCAGGATGGCTCGCCCTCGGTCACACTCATGGTTATATTGCTTTCTGCACCATCTTCACAGGGTGAGCTCGTCTTACTGCCCCCCCAACCTGGAAAGCAGGCTTCAGACGAGTGCAGAGGAAATGAGATGAATCACAAGCACGTCGGCGCGAGCGGACGGGCCTGGTGCGTGTACCGGCGTCCTCTGTGACCTACAGAAAAGAGGCAGCTATTTCCATCACGGCACCACCCCACCTCACTGACCGTGTAATGGAGCGCTGCCGCTGCTAGATTGGCTCGCTCGCCTTAAAGCAGCACTGAGCTGCCGCCTCCGTCGCTGCTGGTGGGTTTGGGGAAGCAGTTTAGTGCCATGCACCTCGGCAAATGAGTGTGTGTATGTGTTTGCATACGCCCCGCTGTCATTACAGCGAGCATTCTCAGTCTGATGGGGGTCACAAGGAATCTGATGCACATAAATCCTCACATTTGCCAGATGTGTCCCGGCGGAAAGCTCCAACAAGTCTATCACAAGTTAAGTTAGAAGTTATTAAAGGATCAGTTCACAGAATTTAGAAAAAGGAATTCTTCTGCTTTTAGACCCATAACAGCTCCAAATACTGAGGAGGACAGGAAGGAAACACACTGACATCATGAGCTAACTTACCCTCCCAATCATTTATGAACCTCCTTGCCCCAGTCTGTAGTTACTCGCCTTACAAATGGTAATGTCAGAGTAATGGCTCCTAATGAAATTTGAGTAGTGTTGGAGTTGCAGAGAACTGCACAGTTAATCATCAGCAGGAACTTTACAAAGACGGGACCTTTATTACTTTACCTTTAGTTACCTTAAGTGACTATTTCAGTTGTTATCACTATTAACTCAGTGTAAATGAGAGAAAGCAAGTATTCTTACAATCACACACATGAAAAAAAGGAGGTCAAACTTTTAGAAGGCTTTCATTATTTTAAAAAATTTAAGGAGAGAAGAAGAGAGGAAGAGGAAGAGGCTGCAGAGTTCGTCTGTCTGAGCTCTTCAGATTTCAGGTGAAGCTCAACTGTGTGAGAGGATGACTGATGTGGAGGACAAAGGACAGCGTGGATGACCTGCTCTGAGTCAAAGGTCCAATGGCGGTGCTTATGCTGGGTGGGATTATTTTGCACCATGAAGCAGAGCGAGTGTGTGAGTCATCAGAGCTGATGGGCTTTAACAGGACACAGAGACTAGGCAGCCAAGGCCATCGCTCTGCACGATTAGCCCTAGGGCTAGCATGGTGATTAACACGGGACCCAAAATGGATCCCTGTGGAACCCCACAACACTTTACCTCATATACGTCCTCAGATTCATGTGAAATAGACTCTGCTCAAAGCGCCACACTGCTGTTCAGGTGCTCTAGTCATCTAAATGAGTAGAAAGCAAAGTGATACTCATATACTCAAGCACTTATATAATATATATGGATTTATGATCCACTGTTACAGCTCAGTGTTACTGATGTGAGCATCCTGCTTGTTTTATAGTTATCTGATTTCAGTTACCCTCATGCTGCGGGGCTTTTCTCTGCACTTTCTCATGCACTAAATCTTTTTCTAATTATATCTACGTACGTGCAGCGCCCGGCGGTGTCGCATTCGTGTCCTGAGGTCTTTACAAGGGCAGGGACAGGAAACGTGCACACGAGAGCTCTCTGTTGGTCCTGGATTATTTCTGGATTTAGGAGCACGCTGCAGCTGGAAGGATTAAAGGGACAGTCCATCCTGCTGTCAGACATTTCTGATGTGAGCACTAATTGCGCTACTGATTGCTTCTGAACATGGAACCTGATGTTGAGCTTCACTACTCTGCATCCACAGACTTTTATTCAAGTTTTATATCCTCTCATCAGTGAACATGTGGGGGTTCTGCAGTGGTCCAGGGACCCTGAAGTATTCACACGTGTAATGTTGAGCTGCTGAAAGCTGAACTCGTTATAATGTCAGCAGTGATGGGTGTGATGATGCGATTGCAGTGCTCTTGATGGAGCGATGAGCTTCACTGCGTCTTGTTGTTGTGTGGAACTTTTATTCCTGTGTTTTCTCTGTGCTGATGAGTTGATGGGGTGGTTCTTTAAACAGGTGTGACTCCGCCGTGTTAACCTGTCTATTTTCCTTGGAGTGTCTGCACTTTAATTTTTCATGCACAATAAATCTCATAATCAGATCAAAAGTTTGTCGAGGCATGTGCACCAACAAGTACTCAAATCATAAATCATTTATTACACATGAGTGAATGAATGAACTCACTCGCAGGTTTCAAACTGCGTGCCTAACTCATGACGACATGTGGAGCATTTACACACCGTAGATGACTAATCATAATTAAATGGCCCATCACAAAATCTGCATTTCATATTCATCAACCATGGATTTGTGATCACTTCATGATCGCTTGCTTATGACATGTCACATTGATTATCCTCTAACTGATAACAAACAGTTCTGCACACAAAATCAGTCTGAGACATGGCTGAGTTAAAAACACTGAAAGGCTCCAATAACAGGATTAGCACAGCCAATCGAGGCGTCCCTGAACGAGAGGATTCAGGTTCAGCTGAGTTATAAAGTTAGCAGCAGCTTAGCAGTTTCATCTGAAGGTCATAAACTGTACTCCTTCTCCAGACGTTCCCAAGTCAGCAGAGAGACGTAATGTCCCGGTGCTGGTCACCCAGGCGCCATGCAGCCCAGCTGTCAAACCAGCCCAGCTGTGGTCGGCTGTTGATGTGAAGGAGCAATGGCTCTTCTCCTATGGACAGCCCTCACACTCCTTCAGTGGAAGCCCATTTCCACCTCAGTCACCGCCCACACCTCGGTACAGCAGGTGAGGGCAGAACATCCTTCACACTCTCCTCAGTCTTCACCCCAGCGCTCTGCTTCTCTGAACCCTGGCCTCAGACTTGGAGGTGCTGATTTTCACCCCAGCAAAAGTGCCGCAGTGGAGTCATTGCTTGGTAACACCCACAGAAACACATCAAACAGGCTGTGAGGCCCACCCGTCTGTCCATTATGGTGATGCAAACCAAGCACGTCTACAGGGGCTGCAGTCAGATTTCTTCTCCAGGTCCAGAAAACACAAGCAGACTGTCTGGAAAAACTCACACGCCCTCGAGGCTGCAAGGAGCTGGTTCAATGATCTGCACTGCTCCTCTTGGGTTCTTGAAGGATGGACCCACCTCACTTTAGAAGAGTGTGAGCCCCCTAAAGCTGAAATACACATTCTGTTCCCCCACTCACGAAAGCTTCTCCAGGTTTGAGGAAGTTTATTTCCACTGGTATCCTGTTTTTCTGCCACGCCACACAGTTCTGTTTAGTGAGCATTAATGTGCGCTGAGTATTCACATAGGTGTGTCTGTGTGTGTGTGTTTGTGCTTTGTTTATCCCCGTTAATGCAGACCTGATAATTGAATAACTCTTGAGGGATCTGTGAGTCTGTTACACCATGACTGACAAGTCAGGGTCAGAGTGGGAGGATAAGGGAACATACATTCTGCATGGACGGCTGATGGAAGCTCTTATAAATCACCATATACACTTTTAATGTGTGTTTGTCAGGATGTACAGCAGAGCTAATTGGATTCATTCGTTCCAGCAGGGCCTGAGTGTGTGTGTCTGTCACTGCGAATACATCGTGCTGCCTGACAGTCAGTAATGAGGGCATTTAGACTCACTCAGCCTCGCTGTAATTTCATTTTAATATTCTTCACCTTCCCTTGCACACACACACCACCGCAGACACACATGCACACACAGACACAAACACACTGCACAGCGATAAATGAGAGCAGGAAAACAGACGATCTGATTTATCGGAGAAACACTAAATATTAATGTGTGAGTTTGTGTGCATGTGTGTGTGTGTGTAATAGTGTGTCCTGTGTGAATGTGTTATTTATTAGTTGGGAACAAGTGATGCATTCGTGCTCCGTGGGTATTTACAGTGTTGATGTTGTCATGTCTGCACACTCTCGATCCTGATTGGTTATATTTTGTGTTTGTGTCGTGACCTTAGCAAGGAAAAAACTTTGTGCTGAAAAGACTCTGAATTTCAACTTCACATTGAAATTCTCACTTTTTAATTTGAAATTTTCCATATAATTTTGTAAAATATAAAATGTTCTGCTCTAATTAAATTTACTCAACTGTTACACATTCATTTCTCACTGAGCACATTTTAATTAAAGATTAATTGTTTGAATAAATAAATAAATCTTTGATTTTATATACTTCAGTTGCATTGTACTCAAAAAATTGGCTTCATGTTCATGAAGTTGAAGTTGAAGAGAAAACCCTGCCTGTGGACACAGCCTGTAAAAATTCAATGTAATACAATAAAATGATCGAACACAAATCTGAACAGATGGTATGAAAGGCTAGCTACAAGTGCAGCTAAAGATATTGCAGGGCAGACGTGACTCATGAACACTTGCTGTCTAAAATTCTAATAAAAATATTAACGTTTATTAAAGAAAATATGGAAAAATATTTTAGCTAATGTTACAAATAAAAGTGTTATCTAAACAGAGGCTAATGAGTTGAAAATGGTCCCTTAATGGAATAAATCTCCACGAAGTGGAGCAGCAAACCGAGGCCTCGGTTGTCATCTGATGTAGACGGCTGAGTCCAGGACTTCTATGATGGCTGCTGCCTGGAGCGTCTGAGCGGTGGCTGTAAAGCCGGTACCTTTAAACCAAAATTCAAAGAGCGTGCTAAATGTAATGACCGTAAGAAGAAGTTCATACAAACATGTCTGAACACGAGACGATGGAAACACATCAAATCAAAGAAAGACTTGAACGCTCGGGAACTTCCTGCCGCTGTCACACGAACACCTCCGCGCGGTAACCTGCAGGCATGACTTTTTCAAACATATTTTTTCATGCATGCTGTTCCAGAGTCCTGGTATTACGAGGGTCTGAGTCTAATTCAGAGGAAACATCTTAGGTCAGGCAGCGTACAGTACATCTGCTCCATCTCTCTGCCGGTTGATGATTAGTGGAGATGAAACTTTAACGAGCCCTGCAGGGAGATGAGTGCTCGGCAGGATTTGATCAAGTGGTTTCTGAGGCAGCAGACTGCACTCCTCAGCTAAATCTGCCCCAACTCCTCTGCTGTCTTTGGCTCTGCCATCATCGCTCTCTGACCTTCATTTGTCACCATGCTAACTACTTCCTGCACGGGTAAAGCGCTTTGTTTCAGGGTAAAATACTCTGATTATTTTAGTGGTGGTGGATATGAGTCTGGATATGAACCCGTCAATGCCTTTACTGATGCCCTCAGGTTCCTGTCATCAGTCTTCTCAGGTTTCACAGAGTGGAGGAAAGAGTCTGAAACATCCGGTCTCAAAGATGAGTCAAAACCAAACCTGTGCCTGCTCAGTCTTTCTGTTCATGAGTAAAATATTAATTAAGAGATTAATAAGATGTTCAGTGTTTAAAGCCAGGTTTAAAATTTGATGTGAATCCACTTTTCTGGGTCATGGCTTCCATGCGTGTTGTATTAAGTTTGAAGAGCTGATTAATTTGACTGAGCATCCTAAACTTCAGCAAATATTCTGTCACAGTCTGGCTGAGGCAGACTGTATGTAGTAAGGAGTGGACTCAAAATGCAGACACGAATGAACTGATAGAAAAATACTAAGGCAAACAAGAGGAGACTAAATAAACAACCTAAAACTGACCCTGAAACTGATCAATAAAACAAAAATGTTCACAAGAAAACCTGGAACTCAAACAGTCCGAAACAAAAGGCCCACGAAAGGCACAGGAGCCCAGGAAACAGTTAATAAACATTTCAGGAGCTGACCCTGACTCCAGGTGAACAAAGGGGCTCTCCTGGGCCTCCAGCAGGAACAAAGGCAAGGCCAGCAGGTATGGAGACCTCCAGCAGAAGGGACGCTAACTGTAGCTGCATGGGGCACACAGCCGGCACAGGATGCAACGGCTGGGGCAGTGCAGTGCAAACAGTCTGTCCGGGATTTATTAATAATAATAATAATAATTATTATTATTATTGGATTGGATTTATATAGCGCTTTTCAAGGCACCCAAAGCGCTTTACAATGCCACTATTCATTCACTCTCACATTCACACACTGGTGGAGGCATGCTACGGTTGTAGCCACAGCTGCCCTGGGGCAGACTGACAGAAGCAAGGCTGCCATATCGCGCCATCGGCCCCTCTGGCCAACACCAGAGATGCAGTCCCCTGCTGGCTGAATGAGCTCACCGGAGCTTCCAGCAGAGGATGGAAGTGGCTGAAAAGATGGCTGAGCAACTGACTGAGCTGGTGACAGAGCTAATGGGTGAACTGGAAACAGAGCTGATGCCTGAGCTGAAGACTGAGCTGAAAACTGAGCAGGTAACAGAGCTGACAACAGCCAGGTCTCCTAAGCCTCCAGAACACGATTGTACCCGTGCATGTACGACCAAAGCCTCGTACATGCATGCACGTTTGTGACTGTGTGATGACAGAAGGAGGCATAAATGAAAGCCCTTCATAAAACCCAAAGCAAAAGGCACTATAGAGGTGCAGACCTACTTTTTAAGTTTTCACCCAGTAAACGTGAAGGTTTGAAGTCAGACAGATGGAGCTGATCCTCAGGTCACTCGAAGTAATTATTAGTAGGAAAACTGCAGGAAGGTCATGGGCTGATGGTGGTGATGTCCTTTAAAAACCAGCCTCGTGTGGTAAACCCTCTCCTCATGCATCCTTAAAACTAACAAAGAGCTCGACGGCAGTTGGCTCATGCCTCACATGGCATCTGCCACGACGAGGCAGCAAAGGGCGAAGGGGCAGGTGTGTGTGAGTGTGTGCGATGGTACGGTGTGTGTGTGAGTGATGGTACTTCTGTCTCTGGAATGAGCAGTTTGAAGGTTAGGTGAGGTTTGAGGGTGCAGACTCAGTTTAGCCGCAGGTCACTGGCAGGCTGGTTTAGGTCAGGATGGTCCTCTCATAAACACAGCTCTGGTCTCTCATGTGAGAGCAGGTGTGTGTGCTGGTATGTGCAGGCGATTCAAACACAAAGATCAGATTTAACAAAGACACAAAAATAAGCTTATAAACTAGTCTGAGTCTCAGTAAGGTCTCATGTTTGTGCAGTTACTCACAGACCCACACTAACCAGTCCGCACCATCATCACCGATCTCTGCCTGTATTTCAGCATAAAGCTGTAATACAGGCTCCAAGCTTACTGAGGATTTATGCTTCAGCTGGAAATCTGCGCCATAACCAGCGGTGTAATCTGACCTTTCACTTTTTTAGAGATCTACAGCTACTGTCATTGGTCTGTTCAGCACTCTATCAGTTAGAGAGAAACGGTCATCGTCTTAGCATAAAGAAAAATAATCATAATCATCAACAGAAGGACTCACAGATGTCAGCAGTTTCCTGGAGAGTATAACGTCCCCGCATAGTTTCTATGAGCTGGACTGGCCGGGACACGAGCACATGGGACTCAAAATACAGAAATACAGCAACATCATCACACACTCACAGAGACAGGCCTGCAGTGGATGGACGGATGAAGCACTGCATTCCTGTGAGTTTTATTTTTTTGGTCCAGCCTCCACCAAGTTCTGGAGGGTCTGGTTCTGCTGAGGCCCGGGAACTTGTGAAGTTTAGCAGCAGGTCTGAGAAAGCTGAGATCACTTGACCTTCATCAGTGACAGCCTTCCTTGGAGATGCTTAGAGGATGTGTTCAAGTGAGTGAGTTTTGTCATAATGTGCCTGTGTAAACACACACGCACACACAGACACGCAGACCCACACACAGACACACACTCAGTGGCCTCTGTTTGAAAGTCACTCTGCAGTCGGCCTGTCACACCCGATCACTCTCTACAGCCACCACACAGTCATGTCTTCCGTGTCACGCTCTCGTGTCCTCTCTGAGGACATGATGCAGTCCTGCGATGGCAGCCAGCTAAAGCTCGGCGTAAACACAAAGCCCATCACGCTGTCTCAAACAGCGACAAGATCACACGTCTCCGTCACCACACGCCACCTTTCACCTCACCTGTCTGTCAAAAATTTTCAAGAGAGAAGAAGAAGAGCGACGTTAAAGAGACGAAGCAGGTGAGAGGCTTTAAGAGGAGAGCGAGACAAAGGAAACCAAGAGGAGAGACGGGATGTGAAACACAAAAGTAGGACAGGCAGTAGATTAAGCTCAGCAGCTTTACTCTTATTGCCTGTGACAGTTTCTTGTGCATTAACATATGCATGATGTAGTGGATACTGCAGGACATGCACGCAGGAACAGCAGATAATCTCCCAAACTACTGCATGAATCAGGCGGATATTTCCACAAGGATTTTCAGCTCTCAGGAGAGTTTGCTGGGCATCTGTTCGATCTGTTTTTAACAATGTTTGCATTTCTGAAGGACTTTACACTTCGACAGTGCAAATAACGGCAGTCTGAGTGCTACATACCCACTTTATACTCCATTCACAGCACTTAAACAGCATTAACACAGGCGTTGTGTTGAAATCTCTCTGCTCAGTGGATAAACTGGGCATGGCGTGAATGATTTGAACTGGTTGACTGGGAAATGTCTGTGTTTTTACCTCAAGAAGAACTAAATCCAGAAGAGCAGACTCTTTGAAACAGGACTCTATCCTCTCCCTGTTATCAGAAAATACTGGAAGCATATCAGCAGATTAATCTGTCATCGAAATAAAGTAAATTATGTCCTTACAAGCTGTTTTGGTTACCTTCCCAGTGACAAATCATCAGACCCCTATAGCACCTCAGCCGGGTGGTGGGAACACTGCAGGGCAGGCTCTTTCAGGCAGGGTCTCAGCCATAAGCCCATCTGTCTGGGGAGACCCTCTGCCTTTGTTCGATTCACAGTCTGGTCCAGTTTTCCTGATGGTGGCATTATCAGATGATCCAAACAAAAGAAATAAAGCTTCCTTCAAAGCTGTCTGTGCTCGGCCTGAGAGGCAGGCTCCTCCACATCGAAAGGAGTCAGCCGAGGTGGCTCATCACCTATCCAAACAGCGGGATGGGATCCTGGAACAGACCGAGGACAAAACAGATAGAATGTGTTCTCCACCTGATTGGTTAAACCCATGGGCTAGTCTGTCCACATGTCAGCTGCTAAATGGTTCCTGTCTACATCCGGCCATTTTAAAAAGCCTGCTCCCAGCAGCAGTGTTTTGGTCCTGTCCCTGATCTCCAAACCTCTGATAATTCAATGTTTTACATGGAGAAACAGTAGCTCTGCTCCCTGCTCGTTACCTAAATTGTGTAGTTTAAATGGCTGCTCTCTCACCGCGGTTGTTTTCCCCTGTGTTCAGTCAGTTATGGAGTTTGGTGTCATGTAGGGATGCATGTTTAATGCATCTTTGGTGTGCCGCCCTTCCTCTTGACTAAACATGTGTTGATAAACTGCACCTTTAACTGAGAATTACTGGTTGGTTTGTGGGCGAGGCCGTGGACTGTGGTTTAACATTAATTTGGCCCTCATAAATAGCAGGAAGTGGATGCATGCATGGACAGTGACATCACTTACTGCAAAGAGTCCATCAGAGTCTGGCCCTTCTCTCTCTTTCTTCAGTCAGGTCTGAATTTTTTGCACATGCACAAAAGCTGACTCATCAGTTTGTTTTGAGGGCCGAACCGGACTCAGCGTGAGGTCCAGACTGCAAGGCAATGAGAGGCAAGCCCATGAAGCTTATTAAACACAGTTTGTTCATCTCTCATAAGCAGCCAACTGTGGCACTGCCGTCGCCCATCTTTCATGAGGGGAGGATATTTTTCCCCCAGTGTCTCATTAGCATCCACGCTGCTGCCAAAACAACCCGTCTTCTTTCCAAAGAGTCCAAATCAGCCACTTTTTGTCTTTGGAAATTTTGGTGTGAAAGACTTCAAACATAATCTGTTGGATTTACTTCCACTCGTCTGTGAGTGTGGGACAGGTCTGTATGATAAATGTAGAGAGGAAAAACTGTCCCCTTCACATCTGCGAGAGTCGGCTCCCATTCATTTCCATTTCTGTAGCTGTTACAGCGTATGATGCCATCTGTGAATCATTTTCAGCTAAATAAAATTGCTCTTTTCTTACTTTCTTTATGTTAGTCACTCTGTAAATCCATCTGTTTTAAAAGTTTGCTGATCTGAGCGAGATGCAGGGTGAAGCTCAGCGATAATCAGGGCGTGTCCTCAGCATCGAAACTGTTACACAGAGCTGAACGTCATGTTTCCCACACGCCTCCATTGTTGGCGCTTTGACTGGGGCTTTGACGTCACCTCGCCACACTCTTTTCTTCTTCTGTGGTTTAATGACACCTGCTAAATCACCTCCACCAGCTGTTGTGCTCCATCAACCGATGATAAATCCCATAAAAAAAAAAAGTCAACCCCAGAGGTTGTTTGTGCAGCTGCTGCTTATTACAGTCCATTGTTAGGCTTAATTACTAAGGACCACTCAGTGTCATGTGACCATCAGTCCTTCCTGCAAAACCCCCCAAAATGACACGTGTTTGCTTTCAATGTTCACGGGAATGATTCTGCAGACGTGACGAGCAGCATGCAGGATTTAAAAACACACTCTCATTGAACCACCCACAGCATTACACTGCCTGTCCCTTGTGCCTGTTCAGCTGGGGCACACCAGGAGGCGCTCGATGGAGTGAATAGAACAAAATGTTATTTCCAGCTGATTGTACACAAAAGTCTGTTTCATTTTTGCTTCCATAAGTCCAGCATGAAGGAAAACTACTCTTCTGTCCTTTAGTTTTTCTCACAGCGATTGCCATAAAATGCTAGCACTCTGCTAATGTGTGCTGATTAGCTGGTTCAGGATTTAGGGCAGGTCTTCCTCCCTCAATGGTGTCCGTTTCGAAGCGATGACTCTAGCAGATGTTAGCAGCGTCGTTAAAGCCCAGCAGAAGCTACCATGTGTGTAGAAGCAGCAGCTGATTGTGGTGGTTGAAGGTGATGCTAACAGGGGGCTGCTGCTTGCTTTACACCCCAATTCAAGATGGGGGACGCCGTTTCCGTAAACTGACAGAAAGGTCTTTCATGAACATCTAAAAATAGAAGTGTTTCGATTGTCTCAAGCCCTTTGGGGGAGGTTTATTCTCCAGAGGCAAAGAACCCCATTCACTCTAGGCAAGCTTGACAGCACCCCCCCCGACACACACACACACACACACACACACACACACACACACACACACACACACACACACACACACAGCTGGTAGCTGTTGGCCAAATTACATCATGTTACTGATGTTTTTTGTTGTGTTGCTTCCTGTTGCAGGTCTCGGCTCGCTGATTTCCACATGAACTGCCAGGTGACACCACACACCGTCACCACCTGCCCTCACGATAACTACCACGGCTGCCTCATGTCCTATGTCGGCCTCATTGGTAAGTCTAGCCTAAACTCGGCTAACCTTCTGATGTGTACATCATCAGTGGTGATGGCCCCAACCCTAACCCAAATACTGGAAACAGAATTAAAGTGTTTGATGGAGTCGGTTAGACTGTCGTTACAATACTGCTTGCCTTTTATCACAGTTTGGGTCACACATGCTGAAAACTGACATCTGAATGACTTCATTAGTACGGTGGCCCTGAGAGGCCAAACGGACTGCAACTTAAGAAAACACCAGCAATAAGAAAAACGCTGCAAAAGCACACAAAACACAACGGAAATAGGAAAAAACAAAACAGAAATAGGAAGAACAAAAACAGAAATAGGAAAAAACAGATTTCCAAAAGCACAAGGGAAGTGCTTCTGGGGAGACAATAACCCGACGGACCAGTTGCAGAAACCCAAAACATGGTAGGTGTGTTTTATCATGATTCATATAATACTGATGACAGATTCTTAGGCTAATAGTTAGGCTAACACACTTACCTCTCATCTTTTCTTTCCTCACAAAACCATTAGATCCTCCACTTCTTTTAAGTGTCTCCCAGCGCAATTCTTAGCACATTTTGATTCCTGCAACTGGTTCGTCGGGTTATTGTCTCCACAGAAACACTTGCCTTGTGCTTTTGGAAATCAGTTTTTTCCTGTTTCTGTTTTTGTTTTTTCCTATTTCTATTGTGTTTTGTGTGCTTTTGGAGCGTTTTACTAATTGCTGGTGTTTTCTTAAGTTGCAGTCTGTTTGGCCTCTCAGGGCCACCGTAGATTAGTAATTAATTCTGCTTTCTCAAAATATCTTCCTGTTTATAGTAGAACCTGACCTAACCTGTGACAGGTGTTTGGTACAGAGATCCTCCAGCACAGAGTTAGTTGTTTAGATCTAATGAGTTCAGGTAACTGTGCCTTCCTCTAACTTTACCACATGACCTGTTTAGTGAAGCCAGCCTGTTCGTTTCTGGCTGTGATCAGCAGCCACTTGACCGTTATTTAAATCTTTCAGTTGAGAATTAAGAGCAGAGAAACATTCTACTGGTGACTCATTTCTTCTCTGGAAATCTTTCAATGATTCAATTCCCAATTTGCAAAAATCCTCTTTACCTTTCTTCCCGGCTAATCTCCACCCTAATTCTTATTCCTCTCCTCCTCCCCCCTCCCTGCCTCAGGCTCGGATGTAACGCCAAACTACAGCGACAGCAGCCCATCCAACATCACTATGAGCCTGTGGTGCACCTGCAGGGGCACCGGCCACCAGGAGCACGAGTGTGAAGCTTTCCACCGCGATTTCACACACAACACCTGCCTCAGTGAGTGCTGCATGCCTGATCAGGAGAGTCAGAGCTGTAAAGTGCTGATCCTCTCCAGTTAGTCTGGAGAATATTTACCTAAATAATCCAGAAAACAAAATTATTAATCAAACAGGTTATAAGCCAATCAGCCTTCACACTGCTGTAACAACATGTGAACATACCTGCAGGTAGTTTTATGCTATATGTTTTCTGTTTGTTGTCTGATGGATTCAGTCATTTATGGATCTGAGTTTATGAAGCTGCTGCTAACAGAAATGTATCTTCCCCCTTTACACTGAAGGGGTGGAAATTCATGGAAATTCAAAATTTCAGCTCTATCATATTACAGAACTCAGAACAGAATTTTTCATTTCTATGTTGCTTATCAATGATGTTGCCTGTTTAGGTTATGCATTTTCCAAAAACTGTTAATTGATTATTCCATAAAAGGAGAGTGATTTGGGCACTATAATTTAGTTTACAAATATGAAGCATAGAAAAGCAGAAAATATTCACACTGAATAATTTCTTATGTTTAAATGTCTTAATTATTGATTGTAGAAATTATTACATTTAAAAGTAGGCTTCATTTTGGGAAACCATTAAATGGTTCATAAATAATGAGACTTTCAGACTTTAATGTAGAAATGTTATCAAACTCTAACCCAAGCTGTGCAGAGGTGTGGAACTGCAGTATGAGGTTAAATCAATGAATAAAATCATGATACATGTTACTGTTAAATGTGTCGTCTCAGCACATGAAATGCTGAAAACGTTGGCATGGTTAAAGAAACAGAGGTGTGAGTGAGGCGGATAATTGAGGGGAAAGGTTAGTGGAGGAGGAAAAACAGAGAAGTACGAGCCGATGTATTGAAGATCCCCAGATACCTTCTTTAAATAACACTGACCCAGCTCCAACATCACCTCTGCGCCTCCTCCATCACACACTTCATGCATTCATGTATATGTGAAAGTCAGTCAGTTAATGAAGGATGAAGCCTGTTTATGATGTACATGTCTCCAAATATTCAAACCCAAAAGTACTCAGATTACTGGACTGTGCTCTGATCAGGCTCAAAACTGTGAGCTCTGTCAGGTGACGGGAATAACACTGATTATCTCTTCATCACGGCTCCTGTTAGTGTGCGGGAGTTATCATGGATCAGGTGAACTTCGGACCCACATTCCAATCCATGGAGGTCCACCTCCCAGGTTACGGCCTGAAAGCACCTGCATGTTGGTGCAGATACCTGAGCACAGCGTCAGGGCTCGAGTACCCTCTCCATGATCTCCCGGTCTTTCAGAAGACGCGGCGGCACGTTAACGTTTAACAGGGGCGGAGAATGCTCTCTGCAGTCGAGGTGTAGTCAGACCTGGACAAACACGTTTTGTGTTCAGATGCAAGAATAACCTTCAGTTATCTGAACGTGATTTGCTGCACTGAGGCAAGCAACCTCTGCCTTGTGTTGAGTGGGTTGCATTGCACCACTGTGTTCATTAATCATTCTCCAAACAGACCACCATGGATCCTACCAACAGACTCCACAGACCAGTGTGTTGGGCTTAAAAAGTTGTTGGTGTATCTCTGTGCTGGTCTCAGTATGAATTCCCATAAACACACACAGTTCAGCCAGACTGTGGTGTAAATACTAACTTGTGTATTCTTTATTCTGTATTCAGCCCTCGTGAAAATGGTCGATAGTCATTCGTCTTCAGTTTGTTAGGTTATATTTTCATCTCCAAGGCCAGTGGATCCCCAGAATGTAAAAAAGACCAGAAAAAACACTCAAAGCCATAAAAGAAGGTTAAAATTTGATTTTCAATGTGCATTATTCATATGTATAAACCAGGATTCCTGCAATCCATAAAAGGTCTTTAATTAATTAAACCAAAAATGACATAACTGGGGTTAAATCAATCTTTTAAAAGTCTTTGCAGTGAAAGAAAACACCTGTGTCTCCAACCCTGTGTCTGTTTGTTTCTTTAGTTTTATAGTTGTCATGCTGGCCTTGAATTTCATCATGAGTTGCATTTTTAACCCTTAAAAGTCTTACATCGAATCTGAATCTGGTCTGAAGCCATAGCGTCACTTATTACTGTGAAGGTTTTTCAGGTTCAGTACTCAAAAATCCCATTATTCAGTGCAGTAAACATCAAAGTATTTGGACTCCTTCAAATGAAGAAACAGCAGATAATAACCAAGTGATCCCAAATCATCCTCAGGGGATCCTGGGTGGACACAGAGTTAACAGTTCACCCAAAACTGTAAATGTTAGCTCAACAAAATTCCCCATCCTCCATCAACCATGGGTATCTGCATTAAATGCCATGGCTGTCCTTCTAATTGATGGTGAGATACTGAGGTATTTGGAGGAGGCTGTGAATGAAGGAGAGGTGGAGTGAGTCAACATCTAACTGGTAGACAGATGACTTTATTCGAGGCTGCTCCGCCTCAGTATCCCCCAGTATGCCCCAGTATCTGGCTAAACTGTACCCATACCAAATACCAGGTTAACAATGACCACCTCGGCCTCTGTTAGCTAACAGGTTGCTGGTGGAAACTGTGCTCCTGTTGGCCATAGAGCAGAGGGGGAAGGCATATTAGAAGGCAGTGAGAGAGAAGGAAAGGCGGGAGTGAGGAGGTGAGAGTAGGGATGCTAAATGTGGGACTACGATGGTAAACAGAGAGAAAAGACCTCAGAGAACGCCCATGGATGTTGTAAAGGAGGACATTCGGAAGGTTGGTGTAACAGAGAAGGATGGTGGGATAGATGGAGGCAGATGATCCATTGTGGCGACCCTTAAATGAATCAGCTGGAAGAAGAATATCTTCTGCAGACTTTCACAAAGCAGCAGCAACATAATCAACATAATCATAATCTTCTCCCAGTCACCACACCTGTGTCTATGTTTGCCTGACGTCTGCAGACAGTAGAGGTGATAAGCTAAGAGTGTAGCATGACCATAAATGATTGCAGAATCTGCAAAGACTCTCACAATATGCTCAGATGAAACAATGGCACAAAGATGGCACACACTGGAAACACTACACATCCTCCAGTGTGACACAAATCCAATGACTTTTGTTTCTGTTGATAAAAAGTTATTTCAGCTATTTAGATTTGTAGTTCTTCGAACTGAGCATTAGATTAGATAGCAGGAAGAAACGGGTTCATTGGTTATGAATATGACTTTAGGTAAGTATTATATATAATATAGCAAAGGTTTCCAGACACCCAGGTGACCAGCTGAATTAGGTCACTTCAGGCTAGACTTGGGCACACTTGGGCTGGATTCTGACAGGTGTGCCTCAGTAATAATTGTCTAAGGAGCTTGGAAAGAAAAGCGTCTGGACTTCTTTAAGTTGCTTGAAGACGTTTCACCTCTCATCCGAGAAGCTTCTTCAGTTCTAGGGTCAAATGGTGGAGAGTCCCAGATTTAAACCCCGTGGGAGTTTCCCCCCAAAGAGGGACAAAAGGACCCCCTGATGATCCTCTACCTAATCACATGAGCCAAGGTGTGAAAACGGGTGTGGGTCACAGTTGGTGTCGTAAGCCACCGCCTCTGTTCAAAGATGGTCGCTCACAGTGGACATAAATTTATTTATTTATTTAGGACAGTGCATGTTAATGAACATAAATGTAAAAAAAATTACATGAATGTAAACATACCAGATTATAGCTACATTGGAGAGACCAAACAGCCACTTCACAAGCGCATGGCACAACATAGAAGAGCCACCACCGACAGGACAAGACTCAGCAGTCCATCTGCATCTAAATGACAAAGGTCACTCTTTCGAGGATGCCAATGTTCACATTTTGGACAGATGGTTTGAAAGAGGAGTGAAAGAAGCCATCTATGTCCACTGTGAGCGACCATCTTTGAACAGAGGTGGTGGCCTACGACACCAACTGTCTGCCATCTATAATCCAGTTTTGAGATCCCTTCCCAGACGCCTTAACGCCCACTCACATCCTGGGCCATCTGACCTCAGGAAATCACATGATAGGGTGGGGCCAGGTTTCACAATGAGCTCACCCAAAACCCTGGCTGATTGTGACCCACACCAGTTTTCACACCTTGGCTCATGTGATTAGGTAGAGGATCATCAGGGGGTTCTTTTGTCCCTCTTTGGGGGGAAACTCCCACAGGGTTTAAATCTGGGACTCTCCACCATGTGACCCTAGAACTGAAGAAGCTTCTCGGATGAGAGGTGAAACATCTTCAAGCAACTTAAAGAAGTCCAGACACTTTTCTCTCCAAGCTCCTTAGACTACGATGACCTGGTTGACTTAGAACATTCACAGACATACTCGCTAATAATTACCAGTTTGATTGAGCTTGGAGGGTTTGGCTTGTTTTGGGGGGAATTTAGGACCCAACAGTGAACCATGTGTGCTGATCTAAATTTAGGATACAGACCAGCGTCAGATTCTTGTTACCTACCTGGAGGAAGGCCAGGTGGCAGCTGCCTCTTGATGAGAAAACAGTAATTGGTTGTCAGGTCAGTGTGGTTCTCAGCAGGTGTAGAAAGTTCTCGCTCTTTCTCTGACCGCCCGTCTCTATCTCCACACAGAAAATGCCATCCAGTCGTTTGGTTACAGCTCGGAGGGAGGGACTCTTTTCGTAACCGAGCCGTCATCCACTTTCCTGCCCCCTGCCGGGCCTCCAGTCATCGCCAAACCTGCTCCCTCTCTGCACGGAAATGCAATCAAACCCCTGGACAGTGCTTGTATGTTTTCCACTTGTGCGAACCTGCAGGTGAGTTTGGATTAGGCCTTAGTAATCGAGTATTCTAGTGATTATTTCATTGATTAATCAAGCAATTGGATAAGAAGTACTTTTGTCTTATTGTTGAGCAATAATAAAAACAGGAGGCAGAAAGAGTTGTGACGGCATTTTATCTCCTGGATGAGGTGGATTTGCTGTGTGTTTATGTTTATGAGTTTTTGTGCGCGTGTGTCTGCATGTTTTACTATGCACGAGAGTGAGTGAGATTGTATCTGTAAGCCTTTAAAGAAAAGGCTTACAAATAAAATGTGGTGGCTGCGATGAAGAGAAATGTATCAGCATTGTGAAGTGTGTGCTGTGCCTTTCTGTGCTGCTGAAAACAAGATGTTATTATGGTGTAGACCTTAATTAATATTAATAATAATTCACTGTCCAACCTAACAATCCTCAGTTTTATTGGCCCATGTACATTTTTAATGGTCTTGCATTTATATATTTTTACATTTTTTAAAATATTTATATTTTGAAATATTAATACAATACTAGTACACCCAATGTCCCTCTTTAGACTCACCCCTGCTTGCTGCAGGTATCAATTCCATGTAAAATAGGACGGCTGCTGTCAGCTTTCAGCGAGCTGTATAATTTAAACATGTATCAGACTAAGTTAACATTTCATCTGCAGATTTTAATAAACTTCAAGAGACTCACTGCAGATTTCTCTGTGTGAAACAAACCTCCTCCACGTTAAACTGTGCCTGCGTCATCATCTCTGCTGCTCTTCTGTTACCAGTGTTTTTGTTGAAGACTGGGGCCTGTGTGTTCTTAATGTGGTTTATTCACTCACTACTCCTGAATAAATCTCTGGCCTGTTTATGTGTCGCTCGTATTTACATGGTAATGATGGAACGAAGCATTGAAGAAAAAAATTTGCTGTGACGATTTTTTTATCATTGAGTTATTTAAATTACTCGATGAATATATGAGAGGCTTGGTCTGGATATAGTTTTTTTGTGGTTTCTGTCTGAGCTACAGTACATGGCTGCTGCCTTATTTATTATATTCTTTACAACAGTACAAAAAAAATTCAAAAATTTAGACAGTCGGCTACACAATAGAACAAGCCATTACACATGATCACAGATGAAGAAAAACCTACTCAAGTAGTTGCATATAAACAAATGCAACCCTTTAAAATGTTCCTGTGAAATCAGACAACACCATTCTTGGGTTTGTTTTTAGCTTATTCCATTTATAGGCAGCGAAGTATTTAAATGCAGTTTTCAAGAGGCACAGCTATTGATAAAATGTCCTGCAAACTGACATTGTAAGTACTGTGTTTAAATTCAGCAAAGGCGCAGAGGTAAGCAGCAGAGCCTGGAAAGACACATGATTCAGTGCACAGAATACACAAAATCAAGAGGCGTCGAGGTGGATATAGAAGCATGCATATGAACAATATCATCGTTAGTGTTCTGCTTATAATGTGATGGTTGACACATTTGCATGGCAAGCAAAAGGTCACTGGTTCTCTACAGACACAGGGCAGGAAGGAATGGAAAATCTACCAAATCAATCACATTACCATCCAAGGCACAAACCTTTTGGCATGGCTGTAGTGCAGGTCATCTGCCAACTGGAAGGTTGGTGGTTCAAGCCCTGGTGCTCCAGTCTGCGTGGAGAGTACTAAACCCAAGTTGCTGTTTGATGCATCCATCGGAGTGTGAATGTCAGATAGAAAGCACTTAGGGGAGAGCGGGGTAAGTTGTCACACGGGTAAGTTGTCACACTGTTCATAACTCCAACACTAGAGGCTCTATCTCAAAAATGAAATAGCCACTTTGTGTGACTTCTTCTTCTATAGTCAACCTCCTGTTCACATGTGGTCAAGACTGCTCTAATCTGAGGTGAGCACATCTTTTTTATTTTTTTGACCTAAAAGGAAAAATAAATCACTTTAAATTTTCTTCAGTACAACTTTGTTAGGTATAGATGTTACAAATTATTATTTTACACAAAATAGAGGAGACATTAACGTGTCTTTTGATACTTCAGCTGATGTGCTATGTTGAGCTAACCCTGACATTTAGCCAAAATTAGCATAAATGTCAGTTTGGGGCAAGTTGTCTCATTAACTTTGGGGCAAGTCGTCACATGTGACAACTTGCCCCAATACAAATAAATGCTCCAAAAAATTGTGATATTGTAATTCATTTGTATTTGCAATAAGGTTTTTGAAGAAAGGAAGGAGAGGCAGGAATTAAGGAAGGAAGGAAGAAAGTAAGATGGTTCGAAATTATCAACGAAAGACAGAGCGTGGCAGAACACCACCTGACATTATGTTAAAGGCAGTCAGGCAGGTAAAGATGCAGAACAAATCAATCAGAAGTACAGCAAAGGATTTTGACATAAATTACCGTACTCTAACTCGGTATTGTCAAAAGATTACCAGAGAAGAAATTGAAAGTCAGACAGCCATGCCAACAACAATGGTTGGTTATACAACGCCAAGGAAGATTTTTTCCCCTGATTTGGAAAAGCAGCTTGTTGAGTATATTACTAGGTCAGCTGACATTTATTTTGGTCTGTCACCAAGTGAGGTCAGAAAGCTTGCCTACCAGTTTGCTGTGGCACACAAACTGAAGTTTGTGCCTTTGTGGGCAGAAAAAGAAAAGGCCAGCAAAGAGTGGTTTACAGGCTTTTTAAAGCGGCATACAACATTGTCACTGAGAAAGCCAGAAGCAACTAGCCTTGCCAGGGCAAGTAGCTTCAACAGAGAGAATGTCAATGCTTTCTTTGACAACTTGGAAAAAGTGTTATGCAAATATGAGTTTGGACCAGGAGACATTTGGAATGTTGATGAAACTGGGGTCACCACTGTACATAAACCAGACAAAGTGTTGGCCAGACGTGGATTCAAACAAGTAGGGTCATTGACCTCTGCTGAAAGGGGAACCCTTGTCACACTGGCCTGTGCTGTCTCAGCCATAGGGAATAGTTTACCTCCATACTTTATTTTCCCGCGTGTCCACTTCCGTAACCATTTCCTGATCAACGGGCCACCCGGCAGCAAAGGAGGGGCAAATTCCTCTGGATGGATGAAAGACACACACTTTGTTGACTTCCTGCAACATTTCAATGAACATACAAAGTGTTCAAAGGAGAAGCCCTGTTTACTCCTTTTGGACAACCACGAGTCTCATCTGTCCATTGATGGACTCAATTATGCCAAAGAAAATGGCATAATCATGCTGTCATTCCCACCCCACTGCTCACATCGGCTCCAACCATTAGACAGGTCTGTCTACGGGCCACTAAAGAGGCACATCAACAGCACGTGTGATGCCTGGATGAGGAACAACCCTGGGAAGACAATGTCTATTTATGACATTCCTGGGATTGTGGCAATTGCATATCCTCTGGCTGCAACCCCATTGAACATTCAGGCTGGTTTTAGGGCGTCTGGGATTCAACCTTACAACAGAAATGTATTTCTGGAAGCCGAGTTTGCACCATCCTACGTCACAGATCGCCCTATTCCGGACCCTGCCCTGCCAGGCCCCAGCACTACCTCTGCACTGCCAGGCCCCAGCACCAACTCTGCACTGCTAGGCCCCAGCACCAACTCTGAACTGCCAAGCCCCAGCACCATCTCTATCACGAGCTCACCCTTACCCAGCACTGCAATTACTGACAGCAGACTACCAACTCCAGAGGACATCCGGCCATATCCAAAAGCTGGCCGCCGAAAACCAAACAGCAAAGGAAGAAAACGACGCAAATCAGCAATTCTAACCGACACGCCAGTGAAGCAGCAACTAGAAAAAGAAAAGAATAAGGCTGAATCTAGCAAAAAGCTGTTTCAAAAGAGAGGGACGCGAGGGGGGAAAACATCTGGACCTATGAAGAACAACGCAGCTAAAAGAAGAAAAATAATTCAAGAGTCATCATCAGATGATGAAGAGTGCTTCTGCCTTGTCTGTGTGGAGCCATTTTCAAACAGTCGTCCAAAAGAGACCTGGGTAAAATGCATAAAATGCAACAAATGGGCCCATGATGCTTGCACCTCAGGCCAGGCAATTTATGTGTGCCAGAATTGTGACTCTGAAGTTGAGTCTGATTAATCAGAAATAGGGCATCTGTTTTGTTCAGAGGATTAACATGTTAAGTAAAGCAAGTTATTTGCAGCATTCCATTCAGTTATGATGGATTTATGTGCAAGCCAGAGAACATTTGAGTTTAAAGTTCAAACTAAAGTTTTCTTTCTACTTAATGTTTTGATTAAAATGTGTATTGGATTGAAATAATTGTTTTTTTCCAAATTCTCTTGGCATAATTGTTCAAATTTCCAGTTTTGGTTTGAATTTAACAATTAAAATCAATAATCACAATTAAGTATTTGTGTTCTTATTTTAAGATAATCTAGTGTGACAACTTACCTGCCGATGGGGCAAATTGTCACAAGTGCACATTCTCCATTCAACAGTCTACAACTCCGTAATGAGATAAGATATGAAAATGTAATGAATACATCATATGTGCCCGAGACTTCCTTCTTTCATTTGGTGAAACATTTATTACGTTGTGATGTATGGTGCTCAGTAAAAGTTAGTCAGTGTGAAAAGTGTGACAACTTACCCCGCTCTCCCCTACATAGAAAAGTGCTTGTGTGAACGGGTGAATGAGTCAAGTTGTATAAAGTGCCTTGAGTGCTCAGGTACAGTAGAAAAGCGCTTTGTAAGAAGCAGTCCATTTACCAAGACTGGCAATGTGCTTGTGAATGAGAAACAAGATTTGTTTCTATGTGAAACTCTAATCTTCATCTTTAATTTTCCTCAATAGTGGTTTTTAAAAGTGAGTCTAACTTCCAGCCAGAGTCCTAAATATTTATAACAGAGAACAATTTTAATGACCATGATGAGTTTTAGTATGGACTGTATGCTGGATATTTTTAGTTGACCTTAAATGCACTCATGCATTTTGTTTTATCAGAGTTTAAAATAAGATTATGTGTGATCAGAGAATTTTGAAATGTACCAAAAGCAGACTGTACATTTGCAGTGGCCTGATCTGAGGAACGGCCAGTGGCATATAAAACAGTGTAATCTGCATAAAAATGTATGTGCAGTTTTAGGTGGCAGAGATTATGCCACCATGTTTGCCAGATGTTTGAAAATTTAAGTCCAAAGGACCTAACCTTTTTTTTCAGCTGGATTATTAATTACAGAAGGATGCAGGAGTATAGAGGCTGAGGTGGTCAAATGTATTATAGAAGCTGTGCTATTAATGGTTGTGTTTCTGCTGAGAGGACATGGTGAACTTGGTTTGAGTTTTCAATAATTGAAAGCTTAGTGCAGTTTACCCTCAGCTAACCAAACACTTCCAGAGCTGACTGAGACACCACAGACAAACCGTTCTCATTACGGTATTTTTCAGTCCACTCCAAGAATGCATGCATAGTTCCTGCTTCAAACTTACTTTCTGATACTGAAATTTACACCCATCCATCCAACCCCAGTGGACCTTCACCTCAGTAGTGTGATTCTTACAGACCTGTTGGCTGTACCATGCTGGTAGTCTAAATCCATGCCAGGTAGCTCACTACTGTTCATTTTAAATCTATATCAAATATAAGGAGCATATAACTATCTAGTTTCTCTTTAAAAACAAATATTAGGTTGTATTCAGTCCAGTATAATCCACAGGAGCATGCCTCTCATACTTCCCATGCCGGGGCTCAGTAAAAATGTGTTTAAGCTTAGGACATGATAGCTCTGTCTGTGTGTTTTCAGCTCAGTCTCAGAACTCTAGCAGGTAGGCAAACAGTGCATCTTACATTCCTGTGTGGAGAGGAGATCTGGAGCTCAGTCACAGGTGTTTTGCTGGCACACCGCGGATTATAAATCTGTAAATCAGGTGGTGGTTAAGCGAGGAAAGCTGATAAAGAAGCAAATGAAGATTCCTGGCTAAGTATTCATATCAGCCCCACGAGTTTGGATGAATTAACTGACCTCATCCATCCACAGTAGCATATTTTTATCTTTGAGATAACTTTCAGTTTTTGGAAAATTAAACCAGCTATTAGTAGGAAGCAAGAATCGTGGAAGGTCTTGTGTTATTTTCTTTCTTTAAAACCCCTGGAGAGTCTTGGGTCGATTTGTGGCTATTTTCAAATTTTGATTACATGCCATTTGCACAGTGTTGAATGGAATATAGCGAAAGTCTGCAAAAAAAAGTTCGGTCACATTTACTGTTAAAATTTCAGTATGACTTCCGGAAATTAGCTTCAGTGGCTAAGCTACAGATAAACTTACACTATTGGTCCTAGTGGTCGATTTGTGCCCCATTGAAACCCATTATAAACGCTATTTCCCATTCCACGGTCATTACAACCAAATAATGGGCCATCTTCCGAATGTTGGTGGTACTCGGGAGTCCGGGCCTTGGAATTGTATCTTTTGGGAAATATTTGATTTCTTTGTTTTTTGGGGCTAAAAAAACAGTGCGGCCATGTGACGAAACTGGGATATAAAGGGTTAAAATCCGCGAAATGTAATTAAAACTTGATATGAATATTTCAAGGAGAAGTAGGTCTAAAAGATTGGCTAATTTAAAGTGGAAAAAAATATTAATATATAGATATTTTATGGCACTTTTCATGGCGTGGTCGATTTGTGGCTCTAGGTCCGATAGTGTATGCATTTTTCTAGGACCCTCCAGGGGTTAAGTTAGTCTGTTCATTATTAGCAATAAAAAAACACATAAAAATATATGTTTGCCCTCATTTTGTTTCTCCTTTTGAAGATGTTTCATAGCCACGATTAAACCACGAAAGCAGGAGAACGCGTACCTTTGGAGCACTGTGACTAAAGTCAAACTGTGTGGATCGCCTCAAAAAATAAAATATGAATATTTGGTTCTAAAGGGATAAATCTGAAAAAGCTAATTTTTTTATAGCAGTATAATAAAAACGGGTGGTTATAGAAAGACAAATGCAGACAGCAGGTATGACTGAGGAGGTCTGAGCACTGCAGCTTTATGTGCGTCGCTCTTCTTCACCTTCACACACATTAGCGTCATCCTGCCTGCATTGTGGGAAAGTGGAATTCCATCCATTATGTACAGAGAAGAGGTGCAAGGCTGGAGGTTATATAGGCCAAACTAAATTGCTATGCATTATGAAAGAGATTTAAAGCATGAATTATAGAAAACTTCATCATATAATGGGATGGATGTGACATTTTACTGAACTTTTACATTTTTAACCCACTTGCATACACATATAACTTTTAATGATGAAAGAAATGAAAACTCTACAAAAAATACCCAACATTAGTTTTGCTGATCATGAGTGTGCACGTTATCCAAGTCAGTGTGTACTGAGTTTGTAGCTTCATTTAATGTGGGCTCAAATACAGAAAAGAGAGAATTCTGCAACAAACCAATGAGTTTAATGAGTTTCTGAGATGTGTAACAATTTACACACCTCAATGAATCAGTGAATCTTCTTATTTAAACCTGGACAGCTAAACAACATCAGCATGCTCAAAGACTGCACCACCCTCAGGACTGAACTAAATGACCAGTCCATAAATGTCACTTCCTGCTGTTGGTTCTCAATTATGACATGGTATCATATACTTTACCATTCCAAAAATACTCTAAAAAACATGCAATGCATATTTAAAACCATATACACACGTACACACAGAAACGTGTAATGTGTAAAACTATCTGTGTTAGACTGGAGAGGCAAAGCAGGAGACACAAGTGGACCAGTGAACCCAGCATACACTGACTGGTACCGCAGAATGTCCTCAACACATTTCCAGGGCCATGATTTCAACTAGCTGCAGAAGCTGATACCTCTCTTTAGTTTGAAACAGACATGAGGGCTACTTTATTAGTTTATTTATAATTATAATGTAAATGCTGGATTTTTTATAGAGTTTATGTTGAGTCTTGAAGTCCAGCCATCCTCTGTTGGAGGGTTTTGGCTTCAGCTGTTTCTATGTGATGGTTTCCTCACATGCAGCCAAATGTCTAACAGATTTTTTTCTTTCGGTCTGTCTGAGCTCTGTGTTGGCAGTCTTGTGCCAATGTGGAAAATTAAAGGTTGAGCCAAAGCTGCAATGTTCTTATTTTTTAAGCACATTGCCAGCATTCATGCCATCCCGGAACACCTCTAATACATTTCAGTTTTGGAGTCACAAAATACTGAGTTAGTATCACTGAAACTGGAGCTGAAGCTGATGTGTCTGTAATAAACTCCAGTCTGCAGTTCTGCAGACTGGGGTCTTCTTCCTATTTGTCTGCTGTGGAGCAGTTTGTGGATTTTGGCATTCTGTTTTAGATCGTAAGCCTTGAATATGTGAAGACTTTCATTTATTTTGGTGCACTCGTACACCTAAACATATGGGTTTTTTTTATTCTCTTTGTCTTTGTAGTAGAGAAAGAGTTTTACAGTTAATATTTTGTGCGGAGGAGACACTAATCCCTCTGGGGTTGAAGGAAGAGCATCCAATATGAAATTCTGCCAAATCAAACATATGGAGGTCCCCGCTGGGAAGGAGGGAGCAGCTAAAAGTAGCAATAGCTCTATTTTGTGCAGATATCTCAGGCATTTCTGGAAATTGTGCTTAAACACCAGCAGCTTTCCAGTGGTCAGAATTCTCATGATGGGACAAAAACAGGAAATCAGCTGATATTTTAGTAAAAAAAAGAACACCTAAGGTGGAGGTTCAGGTTGACGGGTGGCTCCACGAACCTTTAATTAGCAGTGTTGTTCCATCTTCCAATTACAAAGCCATGCATCCCTGACTGTAATAATCAGTGTCTGTTAACCCTAACCAAAGGCCGGTGTACAGCATAGTGATCAGGCCTGTAAAGGTGACACTTCTTCAGCCTGTTTCCACTGCACTGGACTCAAAGGCTCTGATAACTGGTAACAGCTTCAGTCACACTGTAAATTCCACACATAATCCCAACAACAGAAGCAGAAGCAAGTTAAGCCATGCTAAGTTTTGAAGTTCTGGTTACGGCTGGGTGAGCTTGGAGCTTTGTCATTGGAAGGTGAGTTCACCTTCGAGTGACATGTGGCCTCCAGCTTCTACCAAACTTCACCGAGACTACAATGTACCAGCTACCATGTCAGAATAGCATGGCTTCATGCCAACCAATGTGCCCATCCACAGTGTCTACAAGCAAGTATATACCTCTACTACTACCTCTATTACAGATCTTTGAAACTGAAGGATGATTTGTCCTGTTAGTGACAGTAACTGTGGTTTCCAGGTGGTTGCTGATTGTTGTCAAATAACTGGTGGTGATTGGTTTGAGAGGAGAAACCCTGCCTTGCAGTTTTATAGAGTTTCTTAGAAGTTCTGACCCTGGAGTACCCTCTTTTTTTCCCTGTGCACTGCGTGCTTTAGTGACGTTTAACCAGAGGCCCTTTTAGCAGATTTGAGATTACATATCATTATCATGTACTCAGTTGACCTACTCGTTTGTGAGGTTCCAGTTTGAAGGCTCGAGATGAAAGTTTCCACTGTTGACATGTTGGTGTTTTCAAACGACATGTGACGAGAACGGGGTGGGGGAGACTATGAAAGGGAACTCTCATTGGCTAATGATTTAGGACTGAGAGTTAACCAGTGCGTGTATCCCAGATAAACCGTTCTGAAACATCAAACGACCAAAATTTACAAAAGTGACTTTTTGTTTTATTCAGTATCACCTAAAATAAGTTATTGAGCATAAAATCAGAGAAGTGTTTGCAGAGGGTGTAGATTTGTTTTGCAGCCACATATATCACCCCCTGTGGCTGCAGTCTTCAGACCCAGAAGCTCCGCCCACCTATGATACTGTTTATAAATTTTGGTGTTAGAAATTGAAGGCTGCATCTGCCAGTTATTGCATTTGTTGCAGTTACTTCTCACATGGCCTCTGATGACTGTGGTTCCAACTTTAGGATCAGCAGCTTTATGGTGACAGTGAGGTAAAAAAGGTCCCACTAGGGTGGTCCCTGTGACAGGAAGTGCACAAAGTTCTGGTCCTCTTTTCCTGGAATGGAAACAGTTTCTGTAATTCTCATTCTTCAGTGCAGCAAGAATGAAGACCAGGGTTTGCAATTCTGGGACCTTTACGGGTTGGATTTGTTCGGCTTAAGATAAAGAGCAGATGACTCAGTTTGTTCCTCCTCGTGAGGATTGTCCCTGCTTTTTGGACCATTTCTATTCATTTTTATTTCTTTCTGTTTAATTCTTTTGCTGCACAGAGCACAGTGTTCGGATGAATTGGAGCTCATGTGTCTGTTTTCCCATCTCTCAGTCCAGCTGCAGCGTTGATCACTGTGATGGTCGTCTGAACTCAACCGGGCCTCAGGGTCGATGGTGCTTCCCTTTATGTCCAGCCTGCAGACATCCTTGTAGCACAGATATGAGTCTGCATCCAGTCCACATACAGCACAGCACATCGTGGCCAGCATTTCAGCTGTAATGTCTGAGTGGGTGCAGAGTGCTGCAGTGGATCATCTTTATGAAGACGTGTGTGTTCTGAGCTTAGTGTTTTCATTTGAAGTTCACAGACTGCCAAGATGGAAGCGTTAAGAAGGCAAACAGATGGAAAGTAAACTCTGGCGTGTTAAATGTGGCTTTGAGAAACCGGCTGGAAGGATAAAGAGCCGAGGTGAAAGCAGATCATCGCAGGAAGGATGAGTTCTTCTAAAAGTCAGAAAACCAAACTTAAAAACGACAACACAAACAAAGATCATGATCAAAAATCTGTCTTTCTGAATTTCTGTTCAGTGTTTCCCACAACCCCTGGACCTCAGTTGGAAAACACTACATCAGGTCACAGTGATGGTCTGCTCAGACCCAAGTTTTCATCAAGTTTCATGAGGTGCAGAGTCCCACCTAAACCTAACCCACTAGCTGACAGTAAGGAGAACCACTGAGCAGAAGTGAGAGGAAACAGGGTTTTTGTTTTGTTTTTTTAAAAAGTGGAACAATGTTCAAATCACAGAGGTCCAAATGGGACGTGACCTCTGGCTTCCTGTAACCTGTAACTAAATTCTAGTTCAGCGATCTGCTGAAGGCTACTGCTGAAGAACGATGGATGGATGGTTTATTTTCCTGTCTCCATTCTTCAACCAACCCTTTTATGCCAGAGTGCCTGCAGAAGCATTCTGAGCACCTGTAAATGCACAGGAGACCAACCCTCAGTCAGATGATCCAATTTCACAGCACCTGTACTGCACGTTTAACATAGTGTGACAGTATGAATTCACCCTGCAGCCCTCCACCAAGTGCAGAGAGCTGCAGACGGCTACCTGTCAGCACTTTCAAAGCCTCTTTCTAAAGACCTGCGATGTCAGCGTGCATGTTTGGAGTGGGTCTGAATGCTCTGTGGACAGCCGGCAGTGCAGATGGAGTTACATCTGAAAAACAGGCAGATAAAGAGAGAAAGGGATCGGCAGGAATGTGATACTGCTGTGCGCTGCGTCTCTGTTGATGCTGTATATCACCTCATGCATACTGTATAATGGTGTCTTTTCCCCAAAGCTCGTGAATACAGCGATCATTTTCAGCTCTTTTAAAGGAAGCAGACATGCAGAGGCGTCCGGCGTCAGAAGATGTCCATATGATAGCAAATCATCTGCACGCTTTAATGATCAGGTTAAATAAGCCTGTGCGCGTGCACATGGATGCCTATTTGTGGCTCTGCGCATGTATATTTCAGGGAAATGATAATGATCTGGCCACTTGCGATGATTTCCCCGACGCTGAAAAGAATTTTCTTCCTCCTCGCTGAGCGATAAGATCTGATTGACTCACCCACCCAGGCAGCGGGAGGAGATATGCTAATGAAGCACTGACAAAGAAGCTGATGGAGGCCGGAGATAAATGCTGGCATGTGTGTGTTTGAGGACAAATAAGTGTGCATCCTTGTCATCATCAGCACTCTGCATTTTAATGAAGGTGGAGCTCGATTTAAAAACCCGAGGAGGCTGAAACGTGGAGGAGCTGCTTCCTTTAACGGTCTCACAGAAGCAGTGGTCCAAACACCACATTTTACTTCAGGTTTTGACCATCTGCTTTAATTATTGATGATCTGTTTCTGAGGAATCTGTTGTTTCCACTCAGTTTGACAGACATCTGCAGAGAACCCGAGAGCCTTTGAAAACACTGACTGTAATTTTTACCTCTGAATTAAAGCTGAAGTGTGCATGCTGCATTTCAAACCTCTGTGGGGTCCAGGTATTTATGGACCTGACTCTGAGTATTTTTTGGAACTAAATCCTTTTGATTTAAGCAAGTGAATCATTATAAGATTGGGGAAACCTGTAGTCAGCTGAGACTGAAGAAGTCACTCGGATGAGTGACGAAACGTTTCTCCCACTGAAAGCGCTACGTCCACATGAACAGAATCAACTTTTGGGGATTTACTTACCTGGATTATTGAGCATATGCATCAAAACCTCAGTATAAGTACAAAAATCATTATGATTATTAGTCTGTGGTCTGTACTGTGATACAGGGTTTGGAATTTAGGGAGGTTTAACTCTGGGTTCACAGTGGTTACAGCATGATTAAGCCCATGCACTGGCCAGTCAGTTCTGTGGAAAATGGCGCCATCATTTATTGAAAATATTGTGGAGGTCTTTGCGTGCACCATGAGAGAATCTGAGAGTTTTTACAGATCAACTAAAGCCTTCAGCTTTCGCTGACAAGCTTCTGCACAATATTACAGATGAAGACTCTCAGCAGAGGGAGATCACACTTCAAATTCCTGCAGATCTCAGTCCAGCACCATGGCTTGATTTTTCTATTGAAACTCATCAGAAAGCACCTTGTTCACTCACACATTTTATTACTGATCTGAATGGATGGATGGATGGATCTTATTCAATACTCAGCCTGATACTTTCTCACAGTGAGCTCTTGTTTTACAGGATGGAGGACAGAAGTGCATCCCCTCTGATGACTTCGAGTGCGAGGAGGTGAGCAGCTCTGATCAAAACTTTAAAAATGATGGTTGAAGTAATGGGTGGAGGGGTCTCCATCTCCCCCATCACTTGGACCAGCTGATGTGGTGTTCAGGTTGTTTATATGACGCTGACGTGCATCATCAGATCAGACGATGAGATGAAAAATGAACAGATGATTTTTATCAGAGACAGACAGCTTAGAGCCCTTTCACTAAAATCATCTGAGCAAGTTCATTCTGGACAGACCTGAGAGCGCCCCTTATGGAACAGGAAGTCAAGTCCAGACAATGGAAGTTCTTGATTATACTAAACCAGGGGTGTCAAACGCCAGTCCTCAATGGCCAGTGTCCTGAAACTTTTAAATGTGTCCCTGCTGCAACCTTTTATAAAATTAGGTCATTAGCGAGACTCAATAGAACTTGACTGCATGCTGAGGTGGCAACCCCTATCCCTTCTCAAGTAATTTTAAATAAATGTAAGTAAACGTAAGTGTTTGGAAATTTTTACTTCTAAAAGTACTTTTATTGCACCTTGTGCTTTCACTCATGAGCTGCTGTAACATGAATCAAATGGCTGAATTGCCACCTCACCAGCCCTCAAGAACTGAAGTTTGACACCTGTTTGCTAGACGTCTTCTGATTGTGTGTCTGAGAGGGCCACTATTACATCACAGAGAAAGCTTTTATTATTGGTCAACATAATGGAAAAAAGTAAACTTAAGTGGTGTTTTATTACAGCATGGGCTTTTTGGTCGAGTGAGATTATGAGGAGATCATTCTGAGGTGAGATGTGATCTTCAGGAAAGACTGTTAAAGGATGGGTGAAACTGCCTCTGGCTCTGAGCTCAGGAAACTCTTTCCCAATGAGCTTATGGTGTCAGTCGCTGCTTTCAGGCCTGATTTAAGCACCATGTCCATTTTGGAGTTTCAGGTCCTGTTACTCAGAAAGGACCAGAAAAGGGTTTAGGGCGGGGCTACCTGTGACTGACCGTATGAGTGTAGTGTCTGTAGTCTTTTAGAAACGGTGTATGATGGGATGCTGTGTGTACTCAGCTCTCAGTTTCACAGCTGGCACATTAAAAAGCGAGCAGTGTTTTCGCCCACTCTCATTTCTAAGAGTTCGCTGCTAGACTTCCTGTGTAAGCCTCCCTGTGGCCGGTTCACTGAGTGTCCTCCATCTGTTTTCGGGTTAAAGATCCACAGCTGAACTGTAAAGTGTAGTGTGAGGAAACAAAGTGAGGCTCCCTCCAATAAGCTGCTCTGTATTAACACTTGATCACCACACTAATATCTTCATCAGCAGCTGTTACCACCCCAGGTTGGAGAGGAGAGTCACGTGACAGATGGAGAACATGGGAGCACTTTGTTTGAATTTATTGATATATTATTGCCAAACCTGAAGCTGGAGATGAACTTCCAACATGAAATATGCACGAATAAGAAGCTGCAGAGAGTGTGGCGGCAAAGAAAAGGAGCGGCTGCGCCTCGGTGGAGATCTGTCTGTAAAACAGAGAGACACAAAATGAATTACCTGCTGAAACTCAAGCAAGAGAGTTAGACTCAGATATTTAGCAGCCCATAAAAGCTCAGCTCTGTGACTCACTTTACCTTCCTGCAGACACCTCTCCTGCTCGGCCTCCACACACCATCTGTGCTGAGGGCGGCGACCACAGTAGGATACTGCTCCTCCTGCAACAAAATAAACATAAAGAATAAAAGTGAAGCGATGTTACAAATGTGCAATACCACAGATTTTACGCTTTATGTTTCCTCTTCAGCTTCATTTTCAGAGGTTCACGCTCCGAGTTGCTTGCTCTAGTTAAGTGACGCCGCCATCTACAGCTGACAGTTACAAAAGAAATAAATCAATTATTGATAGCAAAATTCAATTTTGGATATCTGAGAGTTTGACATGCAGTCAGTGGTGAGAGACTTTAACACAGCCGTACGTAGATTTATTATTATATTATTATAGCAGGACAAGATTAAACGGTACACATCTGAAAAAGTAGGAAATTATATATTGATGAAGAATTAATATTTAATTGCAGAAAACTTTATCTGAAGCCAGATATGAGGTATGAGGCATTCTAACACCGCCCACAACTGAACCCGCTCGATAGAAAAGCTTTGTTTCAGAAATCTGCAGTCACCAGTGACACACGAATTTTGGATTTATAATATTAGTACTGAAGAATGAAATGTGGCTGTCTGTAATTAGAACGGGAGCTGGTCAGAGGGACTTTATACAAACTTTCATGGATAGATTTACAGGTATATTGATTTCCAGCTAACAAGCAGCTTCATCATTTGTAAGATTTTCAGGACACCACAGAATGAGGCGTTACAAACACTTGTGCACTAATGCTCGTGCCTTTGTCCCCCCTCTGTGCTCAGGCTCTGTTGGCCCAGGGCTCGATAGACTCTCAGGACTCTGCAGGGCCAAGAAGCAGCAGCCGGCCATCAGCCCCACTCCTCCACCTCCTCCCTGTGACTGTGTGTGTGTCCATCCTGCCAGCGTTCCTGTTCCACGTCTCATAAATGTGAACTAGCATACACACATACATGCCCACACACAGATTTACACACACACACACACACACACACACACACACACACACACACACACACACACACACACACACACACACACACACACACACACAGACATTTACAAACACACATACACACAGACACACACACACACACACACTAAATGTCAGCCAGCAGACGTCCAGCATCAACAACTGCCTTTCAGAGGAGGAGGGAAGTTATTCTGGAGGACGTTCGGATTAGCCAGCTCTCTGCACCACACACACAGTGCACACACACCGTGAGAGGGTGTGTTGTGTGTTTGAGCGAGGGTGAGAATGAGAGAGGCAGACACAGAGAGACTCCTGGGATTTTCGATCACATTGACTTCGTTTCCAAAGCTCGGTGTCTGCAGAGTTTGTGTGCAGCCCGGCTCAGACTCACTGCCTCCAGCTTTCTGGGATCCGAGACAGCTGGGCTCAGAAACACAGGGACTTTGGCTCAAGCTTGGAACTGCACACACACGCACACAAACACACACACAAACACGGAGAACAAGTCTTAAAGTTGGCAGCGCGATGGTGAGAGAGACGACAGAGCTGGACAGATGGGACGGATCATTCCTCTGTGTTTGTCAGCTCAATTTATCACTTCCCTGGACCTCTCTGGTGGCAAGAAAGCTATACTGCATACATTCAAACGCACACGCTGTAACCCTCCCCTTAGACCTCGTTAGCGGGCAAACAGGGTCCCCACAAGGACACAAACACTCATGCTGTACACCAGTGTGCTTTTCGCAGGTCTTTCTCTTCATTTTGTTGTCAACATTCTGTAAAAACTTCATTTAATGTGGAATATGAAAAAAGAGTGTATATTTCACAAATGTAAGTGTAAAATTGTGCGAGTGTGTGTGTGTGTGTTTGTGCATGAGTGTCGGTGGCTGAATGTGGATGTACAGACATGTGGAAGCAAACAAAGGAAGAAGGACTCAGCTGCAGGACACACAGCGATGTGTGTGTACTCTCAACCAAACAAAATTTGGGAGTTTTAGGTTTTTTCCTCCTCTTGTCTTGATTGGTTGTAGGTGTATTGCTAACAAAGCTACAGCTGTTATCATGGTATTAGACCACCAAGCCCCTGTCAGTTTAACACAGTCTCAGTTTAAATGGGTGCTGCTGGTGCTGCAGTTACAGCAGGGCAGACAGTGGTGGTGGACACAGACCCACCAAAGTTGTAGAGATCAGCGCGCTGAGACGGGGAACAATGCTGTGACCGCTCACAATCAGATCCAACTTTGGAGCAACTTTGGAGCACCAACACAGCAATACAGCCTGCTGTCCTTCTGTGACTGAACAGGTCAGGTTGGCAATTAAATGCAAGCTGTTCCTAATAATACGGCAAAAAAACATGTTGGTGTCTTCAGTCACACAGTCCAGCCTGAACCTCAGCGGCCTGAAACAGAAATTCCTCAATAAAGAGTGACATCATTTCTGCACAACAGCGATAAATCTGCAGAACTGGTTTTTCTATAAGGATAGAACCAGAGACCTGCCCATCGAGTCATGTCTGCTACGCAAAGACGAGCCACTCTGTTCAGCACAGACGGACTCAGGTTAGAAATGACAGTGAGAGTGACTGCAGTCTGGGGTGAAGCACAGTTGTTGGGTTGTGTCCCACCAGACTTCTTGTCAGTGCTCGCCGCTTCACTGCATTTTTTCGAACCCAAACCAATGGGCTTTTGGATCCCGTTGGTTTGGGTTAGGGGAACAAATAAAAGTCTGTCCTTTGTGATGAAAGTCGGACCTACATTCACTTGCTCATTAGAAGATTTGGAGATTTGAGTTGTACTTCTTCACACACGCAGCGGGCGGTTAAAATAGGTGATTAAGAGCAGAATGGGCAGGGAAAATGTTTACTCCCTGCTTACTCCCAGAGTCTCTGTTTTATAGCTACTGAGCTTCCTCACACAGTTTCTGGATGATCACCAGCTATGCTCGCACTATCAGAAAAAGTGACTCCCACCACCCGTTACAGCTGCAGAGTCTCAGGCAGCTGGGTGGCAGCTGACACCTGACATATTCACAGCAGCTTTATGTCTGCGGAGTTTCTGGTTTCAAATGTACCGTCCCCAAGATGCACCAAAGACTCAACTATATTCATACCTGTATGAAACCATCCTCTGTCCTGGCAGCTCTTGGGGCTGTTGACAAAGACTCTTCAGTTCAGAGCATAAAAGTTGTTTGTGTTCTTACGCTGCTTCTTATCATCAGCGGTTCAAATACGATCATATGAAGTGGTACCTGCTTCAGAGCCACCGTGTTTCTAAGTAGACCACATTTCTTTTGGATCTATGTTTAGCTTCCAGACATCGAGTGCACTTCTTTGGCACCATGTTAGCAGGCGATGCTATCAGGCTGTCGTCACTTCCTCTGGTAGCGGCTTCAGTCACTTAGAATGGAGAAAAGCTGAACTTATCACTAGCTCACCTCGAGGAGCTTTTTCCTCTATTGTCCCTACAAGTTGGTTGATTTCATTTCACTGTAGGTTTTAGGCTTTCTCTTTTAAGCCTAATAACACAAAAAACATGTAAAACTGCTTCAACTATCCAAGAGCAGTCGCCTCAGGGGTGTTTATACTGTAAGACCCTGCAATTAGACAGAAGCTCTCGGCAACAGTGGGGAAGAAAAACTCCCTTCTGAGAAAATGAAAGTTCCAAGAGAACTAGGTGACTGAAAACATCAATAATTCAAGGAAAGGATTTGTCACTAGTGTTAGCGTGTTAAAGGGCAGGGTCACTGTTTCCAGCAGACTGGCTCAGGTTCTTCTGCAGTCAGCCCAAAAAAACACATGTACAGCCTGATACACAAACTGTTTGGTCTCTATAGATAATTTCCCCTTCATAATCACTCTTTATGATTCACCTGTTTAAATTGTATTAAAGTTTACATTATTAGGGGCGTGGCTTCTGACTGACAGGTGGATGGCAAACAGCTGTTTGTAACATTTGGATCACTTCCTCCTGCGTTTGCTTCCCTTAATGTGTTTAATATGTGAGTGTGTGTGGGGTTCTCAGTGTGTACAGTACCTCTGGCCACTCTGTGGGGTATTTTTTATGTTTCATAGAAGCTACCAGGATGCAGAAAATGAACTGTTGTGCTGCAAGGTTGTCACCAGTTGAAGCTCGAGGTAGTCGTCACTTTGTGCCATCCGTGGGCTGGAAAACCTGAGATCAGTTCCAGAGGCGCTGGTGCGTCCTTACTTTAGTGTGATTATTACTGTCATCCCTGCTAGCGGTCAGGAAAACGTATTACCGTGTCTGTGAAGGGTCATTACACAATTGTCCAAATCAGTGAGATTGCTATTAAATTTGTTGTAAACATTGTGATATTTCCCCTTGGGCTTTCAGCAGTATCATTATTAGGACAGATTTGTTTTTGTGTCTGAAATTGGACGATGAAGTCATATATTTCTAATCACCTCGGCCTTCCTCTTGTCCCGTAATCATGTTGCTTTTTTCATCTACTTTTATTCCAGGAGCATTTTTCCCTGGAGTTTCTCATCGGCATCATCCAGACACCTTTTTTCGCTTAAAATGTGAATTAAAATGTGATTTTCATTAACTCAGTGTTAACGTAACGCTGACTGTTCATGATGCCCTGCACATCGGGATCCTGAGTGTTTCATTAGCAGTGTGATAATCCATGGTCCCCAGAGGGGCAGTTCATCCCTCCACTGCCTTAGTGCTGCTGAAGCTTCAGGTTTTATTTCAGAATTAAAGTGCTAGTGTTGAGATAGTGCAGAACTTTATAAATAACAAAATATTAAAATCGATTTCCATAACTTTACTGTAACTTTTCATGATCCCCAGAAGATGATCTCTGGCAGGCTTGATGTTCCCCTGTTTTACAAGCACCATCAACATGAAAACATTTGATTTCAGCAGCACACAAATCACAAAATTATCTGTTTAATGGTAGAAGAATTCAAATTTTGGGAGAAAAATATTTGAAATGAATGGCAGAAATGTCACAATGCAATATTTACAGTAACTTCTGTTAATGTTGGCAGGCAAGTTTATCTTTCACATTTGTACTTAATTTCCTTCCTGTATAAATGTGGTTATCTCCAAGGAATAGGATGGTATCGTCAGCAAAAACTAAAATTAAAACAAATCACTGACGCAAGTGTAAAATTTAAGTTTTTTAAATTTAAGTCCAACGATCGATCCCTGTGGAACACCATGATATCTGATTCATAACAATTCATTCATTACTAATTGTATTTGAAAACAAAGAACTGTTTGTTCAGGATGGATGTCTGATTTTACATTGGTGTTGAGGATGACTGAACAGGGCTTTGTGCTGGTACGACCGTGTGTTGGGAAAGAGTAAAATGAGGACAAAGGTGACGGTGAGGAAGGTTGTAAATTTGCTGATCTATTTGTAAACTTAACAGCGCTCAGCAGTGTAATGAAATATGTGTCTGGAAATAAAAGTAACATCTGTAACAACAGCTGTCCACAAACATTTCTTCTTTAAGTTCTTCGTCTTCCTGAAGCCTCTCTGAATGATGACCTCTGCCTGAGTACCTGACACAGTCTACACTTGTCTTTGTGGGTGCTGAGTTAAGGCCACAAACACGTCACACAGGTGTTCAGTAAAGTGCTGCCCCTAGCCTGATGAAATCCCTCTGTGTGGTCTTACAGTTTGGTGAAGGTTTCCTCTGCATCAAACTAACCTACACGTGTGCAGCCGAGAGGGAACTATGGTGGCTGGAGGCTGAAATCAGAGTGAAGCCATGCTGTTGGCTCCAAACACATCTCTTCAGGCTTCTGTTGACTCATTCAAAAACCACTCTCTCTTCAGAAACAGTCAACATGGCTTTAATCTACACATTTAGGCTTTCTGTCCCATATGAAAAAGAAATAGAAAAAACTTATAAAAGTCTTGCATCAGATGTGGCCTTCATATTGTAAATCATATTAGGCTTATATGATTTACTCATAAAAGTGGCCACTTTCATATATTGTTTTAGTAAGTATCCAAAACATACAAGTTTCATTTATATAATTTTTCAAGGCATCATATATGTGTTTCCACTCTTGTATGCTTTTTATACAAGTTTCACACAAGACAGATACAAACTTTATAGGATTTATATATATCTTTTCCATATGGGGTGGCTCATTTTGTAAATTGTTGCTCTGTTAACAACATTCGAAAGCTTTGGAAACTCTTCAGGTCTCTGACTCGAGCACAGCTCTGCAGATCTGATGTGTCTGTGGCTGTGAAGCTGCACTAAAGCCTCACAGTTTGTACCTGTAATGTTAGTGTCGAACGTTAGCACTAACATCTACTGCATGATCCTGATTACGAGCTATAGATGGACATCAAGCTTGATTTTATTTTAGTTTTTTTAATTTCCTGTACTTTTTAGTCCCGGTGTGTGATCCTGAACCTGCAGCTCCTTATTTCATCCTCTGCCTGAAATGAGCTGTTTTAGTTCTTCCCCCTTTAACCAACCTTAGTCTGATTGGCTGTCCCTCATAAACGCAAGGCTTGAAAGTTTCAGTGCTCACACGGGGATGCTGTGTCCCTGACATAGTCATATAAGGATAGCCTCCCTCACTAACATCATAAAAATGTGCAAGCAGAAGAAACTGTGATAGCCGGAGTGTTTGGAGCTTCAGGCTCACAGTGTTTACTGACCACGCTCTTTATTAGACACTGTCAGTTTAACTTGAGCATTAGCAGGAGGTAAATGAAGTGTTTCTGTGCTGATGCGTCTGAAGGTCACAGTCTGAGGAGGTGATGCAGACTTTATGTAACGTGTTTCGCTCGTTTGGAGCTGCAGCTCATCAGAAACCCTTTCCCAGTTTAGCTGAACCTCTCTGCGTTGTTCAGCTCTCAGGAATAGAGTGAGAGGCACCCTTCCCCCGATGTACTCACAAGAGGCTTTTTAAATGTGAACTTTGACCTGACTCTTGCTGTTCCGTATTTTTAGCTGAGCGTGAGGAATCTGCTGATTGAAACACCGTGAGACAGATTAGTGAGCAGACGGGAGAATAAAAAGAAACGATGTGCACGTGAGAGTTTGTGTCTTTGCTTCTCTGCTCTTATCTCTGCCTTACTCTCAGCTCTGTCACATCTCCTCCTCTCTCCCGGCTAATCCTGATTCTCTCACTTTGATTCAGACGACACTGATAGCAGGTTGTGTGAAATCATCATCCTTCCATCCATCTCCATTCCCTCCATTTCCACACCGAATCCGCCTGTCACGTCTGCTTCAGCCTCCTTTGTGTCTTCATTCCTGAGATCCATCTGCCGGCCCTTTCCTCATCACTTTGTCTTTCCCTCTCATTATCCTCTCATCGCTGGCTGTGCTTTACTGCCTCCTTCAGCCATACCTAACCAGGAAAATATCTGGCTCTGTTAGATGAAGCAGACACTCAGAGTTTGTGTTTCCACTGCAGAGTGTTCAGGTCTGTCTCAGGTGGATCTAGTTAGGAACAAAGTCAAACTAAGCATGGAGCTGTGAAACACTCTGTGGACTAGCCGGGATTGAAACCGGTGACAGTGGGCATCAAGTCATACGTGACAACCAGAACATGCTCTGTGTGTATGTGTGTGTCTGTGTGTGTTGCTGGTTTTGGCTGATTAAAGCAATTACACACAACAAGGTGAGACGAAGTTACTCAGAGATCCTCCAGGTTTACGTCAGGCTGTGCTTTTCATTAAAAGCCTCAAACCATCACGCTAGGACAGCAGGATCTTTTCAGTCTTTTACACTAAATGACTGAAATATTTCATCCTGAATCCAAAGAGCTGCAGATCAATCATCTGTAGCTGCTGCGCAGCATCCTCGCTGCTCCACCCTGCTGCGGCAGGTTGGTGGCGGGTGAGGTAGGAGTTTAACCGTGTGGACATTCACTCTAACGATTAATGTCAGCTGAGCTCCAAGCTCCTGATGGAGCAGCCATCATCAGCCACCAGACAAGGTCAGGTAAGCTCAGGGAGAAGAAGTCCGGGTTGAAGGAGAGCCAACACACCCACAAACAGCCCACCTCCACCCAGAATAAACACATTTAAATCAGTGTGAAAACAGTGAAGAGCTTCCTGAGACACACAGTGTGCCTCTCAGCCCGACAACCCGCCTTCAGCCTTCACACATCCAATCATGTGTGTGTGTTTGTTTGTGGACTTCTCTCAGGATCTGTGATCTATGAAGCTGATGCGAAGGTTTTATGTGCTCCTGTTTCTATGGTAACTGTGTGGACGCCACCATCTATGAAACAGACAAATAAGATGGTGTGTTCCTCCTCCAGGAGCTGGGGTCCTTCAGTAGCTTTCCATGGATGACTACCTGGATGGCATTCTGACACAGGAACAGATCTTTCTGGAGATACTATAAATCTCATTTAGTATAAAAGGATCTTCCAGGAAGAACCAGGATAAAAGATTTGTGTATGGCTTTGTAGTCCTGCGATAAGTGAAGAGACTGGAAGGACAGCTTCCCTCTTCCCCTCATTAACTGAGACAAAGCTGAGTCCAAGTCTGAAAGGCTCAAAGCAAAACTAAACAATCTGAGGCAGAAGAACAGGAAAGGAAGCAGAACAATATCCTGAGAAAAATATATAATCACATTAATAATAAAATAATTTTCACAAGGTAAAAAGCTGAGTGTGAAACTTTAATATCATGCTAATATTCAGGAGGTGCCACTGAGGACAGGAAGTCATGTTCTCAGGTTTACATCCCACATTTACTGGGAAATTATGCGTGATTCTGAAGGCTGATTACAATTTTAATTAGACTCGTGCTCATAAACGAGCAAAGGTCCTTATGATAGTATTGTGCACTTTCAAGACAGAAGAAAAGTGGTGCCCAGTCAGCCTGAGAAAACCTCTAATTATATCAGAAATAATCAAATATTTGTCCACATTGTTACACGCTGAACGTGAAACTTTGATATGCCGTCGGGGGCTGCAGCTTCCACCACGGACAGGAAGCCATGTTCTCAGGTTTACATTTGCATACAAATTATGCATGAGGGCTGATTACAATGTTCATTAGACCTGCTTTCATTAATAAGTTGAGGTGCTGGTGGGGTGCCTGTGGTGGATCTTACCGCGCTTTTGTATAGCAGTGAACTCAACAGACTGGGCCTGAACGATGAGGGATCCAGGTTCAAATCAGAAGCAGAGCTGAGAGCCATGTTCACATAAAAATGAGGTCAGATCCATGTGACCCAGCTCTGTTCATAATCAGACACTGTGATTGGCCCACCACTGGCTGCCTCACAGTTTTATTTTTATATCACAACAACAGTCCCCTCCAATGCTTTATATTGTAATGAAACGTGCCACAGTAATGCAACCCCCCCCCCCACAGCATTACCTCGGACCTGTAATGCACTACACCTCCTGTTAAAGGTGGACTCCCTGAAAGAACCAGATAAACATATGGGAACTGTGGCTGAGTGTGCAGTGCCCACCAGGTTTCACATCACATCTGGAACATTTACAGCAACGCGGTACTTTCTGGGGCTCAGCCAGGCTGTATTATGGAGCGTCTGAACTTTGCCTAATTTCAAGAGGTTTTATGTTCATAATCGAGCCAGTTTTTTTATACAGTTTCATTGTGACTCCATCCCTGTCCAACAGCTTGAAGGTGAAGCCACTCCATAATTCAGCCCCAAAAAGAACAACTTATTTAAATGTAAGATGAAGAAATATTGTTTGTTTTTCCACAAAATTACCAAGAAACTACACAGAAATTACTCATGCACTACATAAAGTTACTAACAAATGTCTTCCATTCAGTTACAGCATCATTATTTGGAATTTCAAATAAAATACATTAAATTCCACTTTACAGTTTTTTACAGACGCTAGGACACATTTCTCAATACTTAGGTCACTTTTGCAAAACTCCTCACACGTTGAGCACAACAGAAGTCTATGTGGGCTAAACTGAGGACCAGTTATCATTGTTTTGGCACAAAATGCATTCAATGACTACATCTCTCAAATTTCATGAATTATCTTCTCACTCAGACACAACAACTGCCAAAAATCTTTGTACGTACAGGACATTTTGCATGTGCTTACATACTGTTTTCAAAACTGTTAAACTTGTGGCCAAAACAATAACACAATGCAAAACTTAAAAAGACAGCAAAATTCAACAGCAATATTTTATTGAAACATATTTTAAATCTAAAAATGCAGTTTAACCAGCCACAGCTTATTCTCATTGTAGATGAACATCTACACAGGTGTTACTCCTTCAATTTTTCAACTCCTTCAGTTCTGGCATGCCAGGAGATTCTTTCCTAGGTGTGTTGCCCTAGATGACATAAGATGTGATGTGGATGAGAACCTGTGGCCAAATGGAGGAGACCGAGTAGATTAGCATTACTATTGTATGTGTATCAGTGGATGGTGTGTATACAAATTCTTGTATTTTGGGATTACTTAGTGCAAAAAACTAAAAATACATAAACAAATATTAACGAATTCTGCATGATGTCTGATTCATTCCAGTAACATATATTGAAATTATAAACAGAGATGTGTCCTTGTTTTACACAGGAAAACACTGTGTAATGCTACATGTTGTTAGTGTTTTTTAGGTCATTGTTTTGTGGGTGACAAAGTGTGTTTGTCGGCTGTCAACCTTTGCTAGTGTTCTGGAAGAATGAGTTTATTTGAGACCTGAATGAAGTGTTTTGGTAGTTGTAGTGCATTTTGAATGTGAAATGAACTGCTTTGCCAAGCTGACGGTCAGTTAGGAGGATTGTGTGAAGAGTTTTGCAAAAGTGACCTAAGTATTGTGAAATGTGTCCGAGCGGCTGTAAAAAACTGTAATACAGGCACATACAGTAAGGGCTGTATCACAAAGTGTAACACTAAGCTGGAGACCTGACTGACCAGCAGGCGACATCCATCTTTTATGCAAGTGTGTGCACCTCAGAGACTGTGAGCCCAGATAAGTTATAGCATATTATATATTTTTATTTTTTCTTTGTTAAAACAGTGAAACAAAAACTGAAATCTGTCACTGACGCTGAGAGAAAGTGTCTGACCTGTAATAAAAATCAGAGCTGCTTCAGATCCAGAGACTCAGACGGCATGTATAGTAATGTGTGCCTGTGTGTGTACAAGGGTGTGTGTGTGTGTGTGTGTGTGCGCGCGCGCGCGAGTGTGTGTGTGCGAGTGCAAGTGTGTGTGCGAGTGCAAGTGTGTGTCTGTGTGTGAGGTTTGGTATGTCTGAAATATCTGGGAGTAAACACACTGTTTTTGCTGTCACTATAGCAACGCGTGTGAGCATATTTATAGGGCTGGCTTTCTCGCTCCTGCCTCATTAAGTCTGAGCCCAGCGGTTCAGGTCGTCCATCTGTCTGCAGCATCTTCTGTTCTTCTCGGTGTGATGTGCCAATCAGACAGCCAATCAAACACTTGAATGCAAATGAAGAAAGGAGATGAAGATATCCTATTGGACGGCACAGACACAAACATATAGGAGCTGCAGGTCTGCTGAATCGTTTTCAGGCTCTTAAAAAGAAGATTCGTTCTTTCATCCAGCATCCCTTTGGCTATCAGACCAACGAGTTCTGGGAGGTTTGTGCACAACTCAAATTAGAGAAAGTCTTCTCTGCTAACACAGCAAGATAAGAAACAGATCATGGAGCTGAGCTCTGGGACTCGCCAGAGACTGTTTAAACCTACAGAAGATTTTTGTTAACCTCTCAACCATCACGGAACTGCAGAAGAACCTCTGAGGCTTAATTTGACCTTAGAGTTCTTCTGCTATGAGACTGCCAATTAGGAGAAACTTCAAATGTGAACACAGGCAACCACAGTGAGGACCTCTGTCTCCACTGAGAGGTCTCCAGTGGAGACAGAGGTCCTCCACCAACCTCTGAGGTCTCCACTGAAACTCAGAGACCTCTTGAAATGGAAACAGAAGTCTCAGAGGGCTCTAACGGAGGTCTGTGGAGACCTGTGTCTCCACTGAGCTGGATCCACATCTTTCCAGCTTCAGCAGAAATATCTCTGCAGCTGTCTCCATCTCTGGCTCTTACAAGAAGTCAAATCTGAATCAAGAGCAACAAAGTTCAAATTAAACTGAACATCCAGCAGGTCACCAGCACAGCAGGGGTCATTTTCATCACAGAGTTCAGCTGTGTTCCCTAAATAAATAACTAAATAAATAAAAACAAACGCACAAGGACAGTAAAGCAGTGTAAAAAAGGCAGGGTGAGTTTGGAAGCTATCCAATCAGGGGTAGGCGAAGGAGCTGTGGTTCACAGGTACAGCTGTACATCAGACTTTATCAGACGTTACCTCCAAATCGCACACCTCTGAGTCTCACAGGTCTGACATGTTTTTGTGAGATTTCCACTATGCAGATGAAGTGGACCTGGAGCAGGTGACCTTCAGAGCAGTAACATGTTGGCTTATGTTCACTTTACTGTTTTGAAACTTTTCATTCCACTGGTGGGCATCACATGGACATAGCTGACCCACAGTGACTGACGCTGGCAGTGTGGCAAAGCAGGTGATGTTTCAGGTCACACCCACCAAACAAACTCTAAACTTAACATTTACAACAACTCACCACATGTTTTACCTTTAAGAGCATCCAGTGGCTGCTCGTGCACAGCAACCACACACGGCAACCACAAGCTGCTGTTGACACAGTGAAATTGGAAAGGAGGAAGTGAGAGGAGGCAGAGGGGATTAAACGGTTGGAAATAGAAACTAGACAGGAAGGAGCAATAGGAGGTGGAAGAATTCCTAAATACAGCAGTAACATCAAAACACACACACACACACACACACACACACACACACACACACACACACACACACACACACACACACACCGGGACACACACAGACACACATACAGGAACACAAACATCAGAGGGATTGATGACCTGAGCAAGGGTCAGAAAAAGGAAATCGTGCTTCAGAGTGAGAGATAACTCGTAGATGTCAGCAACAATCATCATGTGCATCATGATGATTGACAATCATCATGATGACAATCATCATGATGACAATCATCATGATGACAATCATCACAATCATCATGTGCATCGCAGCGGCCGCCGCTGCGATGCACACACTAGTCATCAGGCCGCTCACCACTCCGACGGCGACGTGTGGCTGGAGGAAGGTTGTCGTTATTTGTCTGAGAAATACCGACGTAGATGTGTGAGGGTCGTGTTTCCCGCGAAGAACTCGGCGCTGTGAAATGTGATGTGGGAGCAAAGCCTAAAAATAACCGTAATAAATGAAACCTCTGAAACATTAAATATGATAAATCAGATGCCACGTGTTCAGCTCCTGCTTCATTTACATCACAATTTAAGCCCCGCTGGGACAGGATGAGTGCTAGAGCGGGAGGCGGGGGAGAGATGATCTGCAGAGGATTTTAAGCCTTGTTGTCATTTGTCACATCATCACCAAAGTCTAAAAATATAAAATTTCAGATATTAAGTGTTTAAAAACATAGTTTGACATCATACAGCTGGCAAAATGTGAGTTCATTTAAACACTGAGAACATTTCTATGATTTTTCAGTAACATTTTCCTCCTAAACACTAATTTGGATTCAGACACATGCAGCCCTTTACTTACTTTGTGTTTCTTCGTGAAAATCCTCCACTTGGCTTCACACAGTTTTTTCTACTGTTACCTCAATGTGACATCACAGAGAGGGATATAACACACTGGCCCCACCTACTCTTGATCAGGAAGGGCAGCCAGTCAGAAGAAAGTTGCGTGTTTCGGCTGTGAATCATAAGAAGCTGTGTGAGGAGAGTCCAGAGTTAAAAACAGATAGAGATGAGCAGAATAAAGTCCGCGTTAAGGATTTAGAGTTTGGGGTTGGTGATTAACTAGTTTGAGAGTCGAGAGAACACAGAAAGCAAACATGAATGCATTAACATGGCTCTAACTACCCATACATACCCACTCCCCTCCGACACCCTGTAATTATTTACATCACGCCTGCTGTGAGGCATGTTTCTATCAGCCGTCGACCCGAAAGGAGAGAAACTCCACAACAGGCTCTGAGGCAGTGCTTTCTCACACTGAACGATGACGATCAGAGAGGTGATGAGGTTTGGTGATTTAGGAAGAAGCTCGATGCTGAAAACACGGCACACACTGACGTGAGGCCCAGAGCCTCCGACTACAAATACTTCCTGTAGATTGACTGAAGCCAGAAAGAGCTGCAGGACCACAGAGATGCAAACCCACAAATCAGAAGGAAAATAAACAGAAAACGATGCAAAGGCTGAAAAGAGACTCAAAGACAATTAAGATGAATCTCAGATGACTACAAAGAGGCGCAATCCAATAAAACAGATGAAAGCAGCACAGAGACAAACCTGCATTTCAAAGTCTGATTGGATCCAAGTGTGAGAAATGAGCCCACTGCTCACCTTCCTGATGAGTTTATGGTTCAGTTGCTGGTTTCAAGTCTCACTGAATAAAACATGAAGCTCATTTTGGGAATTAAAGTCCAGAAAACAGATTTTCTAACGTGCACCTACAGCTCCACTCGTCCTTCTTTATTATATGTTTTAGTGGCGCCGGGAGGTGCAGAAAAGGCCAAACCAAAACACATTTCAGCTGAACTTATGGAGCTGAGTTATAACAGCTGTGAGACAACACTGGATGAATGATGCCTCGATACAGGCTCTCTCAAAGCTGCAGGTCTAGTTAAGCACCGAAAAGCTCAAAGAGGAAGAATCCTGAAAAACACAACAGCACGTAGGGGGCTTCGATGATTTACATGGGCGTGTGTAGGTCAACAAGGAACAGGGAAGCCCCAGCATGAAACCTGCAGTCTGTTTAGTGACCAGCAGGGGGCGACAGCTGTGGTTGCAAAAACAGTCTGAGTAGTAAAGAAATCCTGACCCTTGACCCCTGACCCCTGGATCCTGTTCTGGTCAAAGAAAGATGATCCAGGGGATCCTCATGGAAAAATGAGGTGTGACTGTCAATAATAATAATCATCATCATCATCATCATCATCATCATAACCACAACAACAACAATAATAATAATAAAAATAAAACTTTAAACACAGGAAAGCAGTTAGCAATGAGTGAAATGCAGTGTCAAGTTCAAGCATGTGTGTATATGACAGTATCATCAGCATAAAGTGATTTTTACTGAAATCACTCAGAAAAATAGAAAGTAAAATAGAAACGCTGCAGATTTATATTCCTCTGCATGAACACACTGATTTTGATTTACCAGATAATTTCAAAACCATTTAACACAAAAATCTGCATAAATACTTTTTTTTAAACATATGATCTACTGAGTAAAATGCCTTTGACAGCTGTTTCAATTCATTTCAATATAAAATTCCTATGTTAATACACAGGTAAAGCAGTGCAATGCTGTTTCCTGTCCAGGGCCAACTATCACAGCTGTAGTAATGGTACTGTGCCCAGTTCTAACTTGAAATTTTATCAGATAAAAACTGCTTTAACTGTAAATGAGATGAGAGATGAGATGAGATAGCCTTTTTTTGCCAGTTGCAGGTCTTTTGCCCACAACCGAGATGACAGACCTTGCCGACCGTACATACAATACACAAACATCACATTGGAGAGACAGGTCAGGCTAGGTAGCGAGGAAAACATTGAAATGTGTAACACAAAAGGATAATACAGGAATGCACAGATATCAACACACCATAGCACAATAAACACAGACAGCAACATGGGAAAGAGTTCCAGTGTGTACATCTGATCTGGGACCGCTACAATCTTCGACTGCGCCTCCAGCTGACCCGATGTCCACATCAGAGGGGAGGTAAGCGTTGGAGGTGGCGTGGGATCTGGGGTAGGGAGGGTGATGCGTCAGTGAGTGCTTATCAGTATCAGTATATGTATGTGTGTGCGTGTCCATAGTTCAGCTGAGACAGTGTCCTTCGCCCTGCCAGGCTAAGTCTTCCAGCCAACCCAGGTGGCCTTGCATGGAATGGGAAGGAACAGACTAAACACAGTCGTTATCAGGGAGTTTTTGTTCAGCTCCAGCCTTGAGCCCACAGCTGGCGCTGAAGGGGTAGCCGGATTATGATGGTAATTTGTCTTTTGCAACAACTCATGAAAATTTCAAAGCTGTTCTTTAACACTCCGACACTGGTCTCTCAAACTCCCGTTGAAGAACCGCGAGCTTGCCCATGATGGTATCAAACTTGCTGGTGTTTTCATTCTTTTGCTCAGAGAGCTGATTCTGAGAACTCACGACTGCAGTCAGCTGTTCCACAATGTAATCCAACTTTTGCTCAAAGGTGTTATTCTGAGCAGGCCTCTTCTTGATGTAACCCAATATACGCTAGAGGTATTATTCTGAGTATTCACGGCAGCTGTAAGCATCTCCAAGGTCTTAACCATGCTGCTCTCAATGAGCCCATTCTGAGAAGTCGCGCCTCGTCCCATCGTTTCAATCCCAGCGGGCAGCCTTGGGGGGGTTTGAACAGCCGGTTCCGCTTTCTTAATCTTCCGATAAGCCAGGGCGAAGCCAGCTCCAATCAGCAAGTACCCTGTTATCATGGTTCCGAATAGGTAGATATCTTCAGCGTCCTCAATTGACAGTCTCGCCAGGCACACGACCCTCCATTCCTGCCACCCATCCATCGTGTATCCGGCAGGGAAAGTCCCTCCAGGGCACTCGGGCTCTCCCGAGCCCAGACTTCTCGTTGAGAAAAGGGTGTCAATAGCATTCAGAGACCAGTTGATCAAATCCATAATTCTCTTTAGGTTTTAGAAACAGGCTGTGAGAGACTGTTCTAGGGAAAGTAATACAAAAAAACACGAGACTAGACAAGGACATAAGAACTAAGCAGGGAAGATAAGGGAGAGGAGAGGAGAAAAAGTGCGTCCGCCTCCTCCGAGAGCAAATAAGGAAAGTGGCAGAAAATTTACCTCAGATTGAAAGATTGTAACCCATGAAGCTGTTATGCCTGCCATCTTGAAGAAAGTAATCCATAATCTATCATGATCTGTGGAGTTAACCAATGACTGTGTGTTTCACAGTCAGATCCAGCGTTGTTCCTCACATCAGGTTTAAGAACACTAAGATGGTGATGATGAAAAACACTCAGCTCAGGGCCGCCATCTTTCATTCTGTCTGAGACTGAATTGGGGTCTGGCTTGCCAGGTTGTGGAGACAGATTGGTTCAAATTGTGTGTGTTTTGTTGACGACCTAGTAACTTGGGTAACACTAAACAAAAAATTGCATGTAGTAAAATATTCATAATGAAGTTCAAAGTTTGTACAGATCACTGGAGTGTCCCTGATAGAGCAGGAAACGCAGAGGATGCTGGTTTCAAAATGCAGAAGAAGAAAAAAAGAAAAACTAAGAAACCTCGCCATCCACATGTCTGATCGCTGTAAATGTAAACGCAGCTGAACTGTCTTTACTAGTTTGTCAGGATCCTTAAAGCTTTTAATTAAACTTCCTCCCATGTCACACAGAGCACCCTGCAGGGAAGCTTTGAACAACATGAAACCCTGGACAGCCCTGCAGACTCGGCATCTGTAATGTATGCAGCGTGTGTGTATGTGTGTCTGTGTGTGATTGTGCGTGTGTGGGTGTGTACGTGCATGTGTGTATATATGTGTGCGTGCAAGTTTGTATATGTACATTTGTATATGTGTGTGTGTGTGTGTGTGTGTGTGTGTGTGTGTGTGTGTGTGTGTGCGTGAGATGTCTATGGTAGGAGCAGCTAAAAATAAAATGCTCCGTGCTGAAACGTAATAAAAGCAGGAGCCAGGAGACGATGCAGAGCCTGGAGGGGAGCTGTGATCACTGCTCAGCGTTCCGTCTCTGTGCCTCTCAGAGTCCAAGGCCAGTGGAATCACTCAGGTGTTAATGAGACAGGCCGCGAGCCTCAGGAGGTCACCTGCCTTCCCTGTCTGAAGCCAGCGCTGTGAGCCACAGACCTGTGCCGGCACAAACAGGGTGAAAGCACATGCTGTGGGTATTCTTTACAGCTTTAGATCTGCAGTAACTGAGTTTATGTCTAAGATGTTTTTAGCTCTGGTTTTGGTCTCCACCAGCTCAGAAACACCACTCCTGTGAGCTTTAGCAGCCAAGCGCTCCATAAAAGCAACTGATTTCAAAGAGTGTTTGTGGAGCAGCTCATAAATGAAAGCTTTTAACTCCTTCTGTCTGCCTGGTGTTAAGAAAGAAATGGAGGAATGAAAATCATCCACCTGTTAATATCCAGGGCACCCTCAGTGCACTCCCTCAGTTCATCCTCAGTTCTGTCTCTGTATGGATACCCCTCATCTGGAAGCCTACCAAGGGGCAGCAGTGGGTTTCAGGTGTGTCCTGGGGAAAATAATTGTACTTCTGGTGTTGATGAGCAACGTTTTAGTGTCTTATTGGGCGATCGTGGCTCAAGAGTTTGCAGTTTGCCTTGCAATCGGAAGGTTGCCGGTTCGAGCCCCGGCTTGGACAGTCTCGGTCGTTGTGTCCTTGGGCAAGACACTTCACCCGTTGCCTACTGGTGGTGGTCAGAGGGCCCGGTGGCGCCAGTGTCCGGCAGCCTCGCCTCTGTCAGTGCGCCCCAGGGTGGCTGTGGCTACAATGTAGCTTGCCATCACCAGTGTGTGAATGTGTGTGTGAATGGGTGGATGACTGGATATGTAAAGCGCTTTGGGGTCCTTAGGGACTAGTAAAGCGCTATATAAATACAGGCCATTTACCATTTATTGAAGAGACATCAGCACTGGTGCCTTCGATAACACCAGTTACAATCAATGACTGTAGAAAACATAGACGACGCGACACCGCCTCCTCCCATTGTGCAAAAATGAAGCCAAAATATCCCACTTGTGGAGGCTGCCATCTTGCATTTTTGGAGCCAGAGTCTGCGCAGTAGTGACTTGAGGTGGAGCGACTGTGTAACGCTCCCGCCCACACACCCGCTGGACGTGACTGCAAACACACCCCCTTACACTTTTACGTAGTCTGGCTGCTCCAGTTTTAAGCTGGTTTACCGCGACTGGTGACTCGTTTAATTAAGGTAAATACAACCATGTCACTGTTATAAAAAAAGACACACAGCTTATCATCTTATAGTTCTAAAATCACTCTGTTGTTAATTCGTTTACTAGATTAGCCGCTAGCATACACACTGTGTTGGGGGCTTGTTGCTAGCGATGCTACACACCTGCTACTCTAATAGTCTGTGTTACTGAATGATTCAGCACTCCTTATGTTTTTTTTTTATCCATTTTTAGACAGCGATGAGATCAGCTACACACTCCACAGAGTCCCAGAGTTACTGTTAATATCAAAAATGTAATGCTGTCCTTGGAGATTTTAACATTTAAGACTGTGAGTGTAATGGATCTAAAACTGTTGAAATCTCTACAGCCTGGTAACATGGAAACTTTAAAAACAGCAGCATAAGGTTTCAGCAGTGTAGTCTAATTGGTTCTTTTCATTTAATAGTAGAGTCTACATTCACCCTGGGGAGAAACTAGTGAGGGAGACCATCAGGATCAAGCTGGGTTTCTGGGTCCAGAGGTTTGGAGACACTTCTTCCCTTTCTTTCATCACAGCTGTCCTGTGCCAGAAGTTCCGTTGACCCACTGAGAGAGGCTTCATTTAAGAAACACCAGGAAGACTAAAGCTTATTGCATTGATCAATGAGGACTCATGATCTTCACCAGCAGCTCCCTCACAGGGAAATCTTCAGAGCTCCTCTGTAGGCCCATCTCAGAAGATGGATAAACCCAGCATTTCATGAACACTGTGATGGAGACCTTTGGTTTGTGTAATGTTATAAATACTCGGATACTCCCCAGAGGCACTGGACTTTTACATAAAGATAATATATTCAGTCCTGTAGAAAGTTATATATTTAAAAATATATGATCCTCTCTGTTTACTCTGGTATGAATAACTCTGAATCACTTTATGGTAAATAACCATAAAGTGCAAAAAACTGTGAAAGAATTCCAGATCACAAGTCTGTAGTTCAACATACAAGTGACGACCTTTGACCTTCATCAGGTTTTATTTAATTGTGTCAGAGAAAATCTCATGTGCTCTTCATGCAGCTGAGTACATCAAGTGTTTAAAATGGAAGCTGTGCAGGTCTGAGATCAGCAGCTCTGTGAAACACCAAACTGAGGTCCTGTTAATGCTGATATATAGTGACACAGATACACGGGTGATTAATCCTTTTGTTTTTTTTGTCTTTAACTTTATCAATAAAACAGCAGCAGCTTTCACTAACAGCACATGGGGTACTTTAACCTTTGTACTGTTTTCATCAGTTAATCTTGCAGTTAACATGTGAAAATGTTGGATGATCTGTCTGCTGTCACTGGGTGGTGCTGAGGTCTGAATCTGAGGGCAGCTCCTGTAATCACAAAGAGAACAGAACCATCACAAACTGAAATATAAAGTTTATCTCTCAAATCTGAAATAAAGCTGATCCTTCTCTGTCCCACACGCTCAGGATCTGAAGTTCTTCTCTTACATTTTTTTTTTCAGTTCTACAGTTTAATCCACAGTTACTGATTAATGAGGAATTACTGAAGTACAAGCTTAAAAAAAATGGTGTTACTGTCTTTACACATGTGGAGACTGAAAACATGCTGTTGTTTGCACATATGTAATAATCAGCTCTGCACAGGAGCTGCAGCAGGGTGCAGCCTGTTGCATTTACAGTATAATACTTATAATAAAAGTACAGTAACGGTAATTATTGACTGAGCAGCCCGGACGTTTCTCTTGATTTCTTTAGTCGGGGTAAATTCATTCACCTGCAAGGATTAGCTAAAGAACGAATGGAAGCAAGTTTCCCCGACAGCCGAGTGCTCATCTTAGCTAGCTAGGTCTCAGGAACTAGCTAAGGACGGTAGTTACGGATTAGCTTACAAACACGTTTAACTTACCGAAAAAGTGCAGCGGGGCCTCGGGTCCTTGAGGATAGACTTTAAAGTTCTGATGCTGGTCTATAAAGCTCTGAATGGTTTAGGACCAAAATACATCAGTGACCTCCTGACCCAGTATGAACCTTCCAGATCCCTCAGGTCATCTGGATCCGGTTTTTTATCAGTTCCCAGTCAGAACCAGACACGGAGAAGCTGCATTCAGCTTTTATGCTCCTTATATCTGGAACAAACTCCCAGAAAGCCTCAGATCAGCTGAAACACTCAGTTTATTTAAATCCAGGTTGAAGACTCACCTATTCTCAGCTGCATTTGAATAAAGCACCAAATCCACACTTTTAAGCTTAAATTTCAAAACTTATATTTTAACTACTGATTTTATCTACTGTTTTTTTAATCAATTTTAAATCATGCTTTTTATTGTTTTTGTTTTTTAATGTCTCTGTAAAGCACTTTGAATCACCTTGTTGTTGAATTGTGCTATATAAATAAACTTGCCTTGTCTTCTGTCAGGTAGTCCAGTTTACTGAAGGACACCTCAGGCTGTCAGGTTAAAACTAGTGATGTGCGGATCAATACTGAAATATCGATTCCTCCGATACCAGTCATTTATGTTCTAGAATCGATTCTCACATTAAAATATCGATATTTTAGTAATTTAGGGTAAATTTGTAGTTTATCATTAACAAGAACACAGTGGAAAGAAACTATATCATTCGAATTGTCTACATTGGAAGGAACTACTTCCTCTTCCACCTTTCATAGTCATGTGCGAAATACAGCTGTATAAATGTGTCGCAACCCCTTGGCGTGCGCACTCACAACAATGGCTGAGCATAAATGGAGTCATGTGCGGACGTATTTTACATCCCCAAACTGCCGAGACGTGGTTTGCGATACATGTGGCAAGAAAGTGAGGTGTTGTGGCAACACCACAAATTTGTCAAACATCTCAGAGTAAATCATATCACAGAAAATGATGAGCGTATGTTGAAGTGAACTGAAGAGGAGGAGTGGACAGGGACAGGTGCTGCTAGGGCAAGACAAACGTCTCTCACGGAGTCCTTTAGTGCTGCAGGCAGGCAACATGCTCAAATAGCGCACAACTTCAGGTTTTTTATTTCTATATGATGAATTCTGCATTATTAAGTGATAAGAACAAGTAATCAGATGTCCTGTAATCATTATGATGCTATAATTTGAGATACAATAAAAGATACTTTGCAGAAAAACTTTATTTATTTTATTGGTATTGGATCGGTATCATCGATACCACCCTGAATTTTACTTGGTATCGGATCGGAAAGGAAATCAGTGGTATCGCACATCACTAGTTTAAACAGTCGGTCGTGTTTTTGTAACGTAAACGCTGGCCCTCCTCTCAGAGCCTACGCTCTATCTGCTATTCCCGAACAGAGATACGCAAGTTTCACCCCAATTTAATATCATCGCGGTAGGAATTAGAATCAAACTTATGGGAGAGGAGACCCCTCGGACATAAATCAGCGTGATGAGAACTATTGATAATAAAAGAAAGAATCTTTGGAAAAAATGTATCTGGGGAGAATTTATTTATTTTAGTCTGACCCCAGTCCCATCAACTAACATTGAGGATGTGCGGTTTATGACCTATACTGCAGCCAGACACCAGGGGGCAATAGAGACATTTTAGCTTCATTTTTGGGGAGCTGTCGCATCTTCCATGTTTTCTACAGTCATTGGTCAGTCCCTGCAGAGCAGTGTTGCCAACTTAGCGACTTTGTCGCTATATTTAACGGGTTTTCAGACCCCTTAGTGACTTTTTTGCTAAAAAAAGACATGAAAGCGCATATCGCTTTTACTCTCAACAAGCAGCGGGTGCTGTAACGCAGTCAGTTCTTCTTTTACTCTTTTACTCTTATGCTGTTTTGTGGATCACAAGGTTTAAAACTACTTATAAACACACACAAAGTAACTCCACCAGAGTGCCTATTTCGGGTCACTTTTGCCGGTCCAAGCCCGGGTAAAGGAGCAGGGTTGGAATTGTGACATTAAAAAAAACAATAATTGCTAAAAGAAATTTAATTTGTAGTTCTAAATAAACTCTAAATGCATTTAGGATGTTTTTTACTCACTTTATGTCTCTTCCACGATGTTATTTCTCTCTCCAACAACATAGGTTACAATTAGATTAGCATGACCAATTATGCAAATTAGGCGATGACGTCATTTAGCGACTTCTAGCGACTTTGAGGACAACCAATAGCGATTTTCCTTACTGAGGAGTTGGCAACACTGCTGCAGAGGCTAAGGCTAGTTTCCCTCTTGGGGGCACCACAGCGGCTCGCTCCGCATGTTTGACCTTGGCATAGATTTCTGTTGGATATCCTTCCAAATGAAGGACATGATCATCTCCAGTTGGAATTGAACCAGCAACCTTTCCTTTGCAAAGCTGATAGACTCCTATGTTAAACAGTGTATCTTCATCACCAACATGTTTATGTTTAACATGCTGTTGATGCAGAGTCTGCCCTATAAGCTTCCCTTATATCTGCATTAAAAATGATGGAGACATATTTTCCTCTGACTGATTTAGGGACGGATTTGTGTGCCGGGGGCTGTGCACTGTTTGTGTGCAATGACGCGCTCTCAGTCAAACTTCAGGGTTGCTTCAGGTCCACGACCCCCCATGGACATGTGATTTAAACAAACTCATCCTGTGAGTTGAGGCAGGGACATGCGCTGATATAATCATTTATGTAAATCGTGAACACTGGCAGAGAGCTCATCAGCAGCAGCGTGAACATGCACGCCGGGCAACGTCTCTGACACAAACATCCTCTGGCACAGGAGGACGTACTGGCCTCATTGTTCCTGTGTCAGGGATCGGGCCTGAAGGTGACACTGATAAGTGGTGCAACTCGGCGCCTCCAAGCAAACATATTTAATCCTTAATGCGCTGCTGAAATGTCTTCGTATCGAACCCCAGGAAAACAGTAGCGAGCTGTGTGGTCTACCGCAAGTTTACAGGAGCTGCTAAACGTAAGTGGCCATAGTAGCTAAATGGTGCAGAAAATAACAGAGTTATGTTTTTTGAACATCCACAGGTGCATTTCTGCAGGGTTTACGTTGCCCGAGGCTTTCCTTTTTTTCTGCAGACTGCGAGAGAGAAGAAAGAAACCAAACTGAAGATGCACAGAGACAAATGGACAGCTGACCATCTCCATATATTTTTTTTTGGGGGGTGGGGGGGGGGCTGAGCCTGGAGCCTCTACTCTCTCATCTCGTGTGCAGTCTTCAATGTTTAGGACGATCCTGTCCTAAACATCTGTACTTGGTTGCTCTGATTTTGCTCCCCTCACTTCTGCCTCTCTGTTTTTAAATATGAATGGGAACCAGAGCTGCTCTAAATATGAATTTTAATAACAGCGTTCATGTTTTTAAATGTGACATAGGTTTAAAGGAGTCGTCACTGATCATGTTCACAGCTGCACTTCACACAGCATAAAAAAAGAAGAACGCTCCTCCGCTCTCACTGAATATAGTTCAGTCTCTGAGCATTTTCATTACGTTCAGTGACGCAAAGAGGAAATAAACATGTGGAACAAAATCTGGTTGGAGGTCCAGGGATGAGGCGGGATGGGCCGTCGTGGACAAATCAGGTCTTAATTTGGACAAACGGAGCAGTTAGTGCGCTTGGCTTGTTGGAGCGCAGCGCTTCCAACTCTCCTGCTCCTCCCACTTGATTGCTTCCCTTTGCTCAGCTCTTATCCAGCAGATATGCATCGCATGGGTGACGGATGCTCTTATTCTTTCTTCCACGACTGCAGATTTAGCTGATACTGGCACCTTTAAACACAGGCCCTTATCACAGAGATAATGCTGCTCTGAGAGCAGCAGGCAGCGCTTTGAATGTACAAAAAAATCTAGGGGAAACAGATTACACCTCCACAAAATTAGAGTCGACAAAGCCATGGAGGTCTTTTTCTTCTTTTCCTTTCTCGTCCTTTGTAGAAAATGTCACCTTTAAAGACAGCGGAGATGTTTACCTGTCGAGCAAATGCAGCGCTACAGAACGCCAGCCTTGAAGTCTGCAGGCAGAAAAAACATGGAGCAGAACAAAGAATAGAAATGAAAGGAGAGCATGGTTGTTCCACACATTTATCCACTTGGCTAATAACAATAAGTACAGCCCCCACCAACACCACTACAGCTTCCAAACTTCCTCGTTTCCCATGAATAAAGGTGGAGATCAGCCCAGTGTGTCTGTATCAATAGAGGGGGATCTGGTACATCCATGCGCGCACACACACACACACACACACGCGCAACACACAGACACATACACTCGATGTAGTAGAAGCCGCTGCATGTGAGCAGTGTGAACAGTGGTTCATCTGCTTCAGACTCATGCAGCGACAGGAAGTCATATGACAGGCAAAGCCAGGGCGTGACTCGTGTTCTCTGATTAAAAACGCAATTTACCGATGCACAAACATGCGGTGGGCATGACGTTAACATATTCAGAGTGTGGCTCGTGACTCCCAGTGTCTCAGTCTCATTCGCAGAGCTAACGTTAACATTGCTAAGAGCAGCAGGTGAGTTAGGCTAACTCACCTGTGTTGCTGCAGGTGAGTTAGCCACAGTTCGTCCACCATGTTGACAGCTTTCTGTCTGAAAGACAGAGGTGTGGGATATTGGAGCCGGCACTAACCCCGTCCATATGTTAGTAAAATATGAATGTTGTAACCAATGACTGTAGAAAACATGGATGACACGACAGCTCCCCAAAAACGAAGCCAAAACGTCACTATCCCGCCCTGGTGTCTGGCTGCAGTATAGGTCATAAACCCCGCCTCCTCCATGTTAGCAGATGGGACTGGGGTAAATAAATTCTCCTCAGATACATTTTTTCCAAAGATTCCTTCTTTTATTATCAATAGTTCTCATCACGCTGATTGATGTCCAAGGGGTCTCCTTCCCCATAAGTTTGATTCTAATTCCTAACGGGGCGATGTTAAATTGAGGTGAAACGTCATCATAGCAGCTTTGACTGGCAGCTGCAGTCACGGAGAAACTTGTGTATCTCTGTTCGGGAATAGCAGATAGAGAGTAGGCTCTGAGAGGAGGGCCAGCGTTTACGTTACAAAAACACGACCGACTGACAAACAAAGTGGTTTGTTCCAGCTCTCCCCTGCTCTGGCTCTAGCGCCGTTGCTGCCAGAACGCTGGTGGCTGAGATGCAGCGGAGCGGAGGTGTTAGAGCCAGGCTTAAAACAGGACATATTAGCTGCATTTAACCTTCAGTTACTCTTTATAAAGTTAGGTAGGAGTCAGACCATGTTTCTTTTTAGCTGAAAAACATTACACCAGGTAACCTGCTGTGTTGAAAACATGTTTCCCGACTATGTTTGCTACCCTACAATCCGTCCTACTCTGTAGTAAAATCAGCGACATTTGACTGTCCTGTTGCTCCCATTTAAATGTATACAGCCTATTTAAAATCTAAAACTTAACATTGTCCGTAGCCTGCTGTTGTTACCACTGTCCTGTTTGAAATGTAATGAGAGAAACTGGTTATTTTGTCCTATGTACATGTACCGATATTGAACCCAAGGTACTAACTAGCTAGCTGGCTGGATGCCCATTAACCTTATAACTTATAACTGTTGTGTGTGTGTGTGTGTGTGTGTATGTGTGTGTGTGTGTGTGTGTGTGTGTGTGTGTGTGTGTACAGAGAGACAGCCAGGTTCATAATGGATATAAGGAAGTTTTTTTTGCTTCACTCACTCACCCGGGGCTGTGATCTCTCACGTCAGCCAATGAAATCCACCTGTTTGATGCTGGAGACTTCTAACTCTTTAGCCTGTGCCCATGACGCTGTGTGGCTCGTGACTGAGCTACTCTTTGTAGTACCTGGAGTAACCTGGAATCTTTACGAACATGTTACTCGTGAGTATTTATCCATCTGCATTGTTACTAAACCACAAAAATTCAAAGGACAGACAGATTGACATCCTCATGTTAGAAATTAATTGGAAATAATCAGAAACATGAGATCTGCTTGTTAATAAAGCAAAAACATCAGAGGCTCATGGACGGTGGACTACACTGAGACTGAAACTGCCTTATAGCTCTAATGTCTGAATATGAGTACTCAGCCTAATATTCAGTTCCTACTAAATAAACTAAAATTACCAACAGAATGAATACGCATGATTAAATATAGAATAATGAATTTGTCAGGGCCACGTCAGACTAAGAAATAAAACTCACATCAAAATGACACCTGTTCTTAATGTCTTGACAGACAATTAGCAGCAGGACAGACACGAGCTCCAAATTAAGCATTTATTTTGTAATAATGATGATATCTACCACATTCTGCACACAAACTTTTCACCTCTGCAGCCGGAAGATGAGCTGCTGCCTCATTCGCACTTGGTGGTTCAATAATCCTGAGAAACTGATGCTTTTATAGTGGAGAGAAGACAGGAAGTGAAGATAATGAGATGCATCTGTAATCCCTTGGTGGATTTAGGAGACTGAGGTTACGGTTCACGGTCAGCTTGTTAAACCCACCGGTCAGATCCACCTGGGCGACTCTGCTGGCAGTCGGGGATTATAATAAATCCACTGGCCAATCAGTAGCCAGAATTATACACAGAAAACACACACCTTAGATCACATCAGCATGTCTTTGCACAGTGAGATGAAGAGGTGGAGACTGAACCTGAAGTGACACACACGTGGAGCCCGATGATAACTCTGTCATTCTGGTTCTTTGTTTATCAGAGATCTGCCTCTCTGATCCAGTCCTCCATCCACACACACTGATAGCAGTAATTCAGGGCTTCGCGTCCTTGGACACGTAGAGCTGATGATCACACCTTCGACCTCGTCATTAGTGTGTGAGCTGCTCCACTGATGATCAGACATTGATTCAGAGTGGATCCTGGCTACATCTGCACTGCATGATAACACTGTGGAAGTGGAGGTCTGGCTAGGCTAAAGCAAACCTCAGCGGCTCTCTACTGTTAGTTTCATCCAAGCCACACAACAGAAAGTGTGTACTGAGGGCAGATTGGAGGTCACGGTGGTTATTGTCGCCTCTTCAGTGATGAAGTGTTATAATGAGGGTGGACAGGCATGCTAACCTCAGCAGAGAGCCTGCAAAACGTGTTGTTACATCTCTGCTCTGTTATCTTTCAGGCTCTGCTGGTTTCGGCTTCATTTCTCAGCCTCCGCGGTTGATGCTTGGCCCCGCCTTATCCTGTTCGGGCTCACGTGTATGTGCCTGAACTTCCTGTTACTGAAGCCGCGGGATGTTTTCTGCCGAGCAGAACGCTAACATTAAAATCTGCTGTGGGGCACTCGCGTTTCCCGCAGACCTTTAATGCCTCTTACGTCCCCTTTCCTGGCAAACGACTCTTTGACGCAGCGCCTCTGAGGTACAACACAACAACTTATATTTACTGAGGGGGGTCTGCACCAAAATCCACTGCTGTGTGGGGCTTTACGCTCTTCTCCTCCCTCCCCTCTCCATCCTCGGGCAGCACGCCGCATCATAGCTCTGTTTCTGGGCTATTTCAGGAGCAGCAGCGTCATGTTACTGCACTTTTATTTCCCAGCAGCAGCCTTCAACAGGACACATGCTTTATTTGAGGCACACTGAGCGCTTAATAGGACACCGGGCACAGCGGGCTGGTAATCTGGCCCCGCGGCGGCATCACCCGGCTCAGATCACACCGATATCTGCAGCTGTCCTCACAGGCTGCTCAGCAGCACAGACACCACGTCAGAAGTCTTTAACACAGCTTGGAGTTTAATTTCACAGTGATTATCATCGAGCTGTGTTTTAAACAACACACTCCACAGTAAACACACACACACACACACACTAACAGAGTCGTATGATTAAATTCACGCTCTGTCATGAGTAAGTTCAGTTTATTGTGCTGAACACAGAAAATTGAAATCATGTTAGTTTTATTTCACAGCCTCCAAAACAACAACATCATACACACACACACACACACACACACACACACACACACACACACACACACACACACACACACCTATCTCACTTTTATTAAGGAGCATTTTAACTGTAAGACTTAAAGAGCTTCCAGTGTAAACCTGCTGATCATGGGCAGATTCCAAGGTCATCAGTTCAACAACTGTACTGAAGTACAAGTTATTCACATGTAAAAATAATATATAAAATATATAAAATAATAACTAAAATAAAACTGAATTGAATGACCGTAGACATGTTTATGTGAGTAAAGGTGAGGCTGTCAAGCACGGTGGTGGTAGCATCATGCCCTGGGCTGTAGCTGCAGAAAGTAGACGGGATAATAAAGAAGAAGGACTACCTCCAAATCCTTCAACTTCACCTGAAATCATGAGCTATCTGGGTGAACCTTGGACTCAGTCAGGTTCTCCAACAGGACAGTGACCCCAAACAGAGAACTGGTTTTGGATAAAGCAGGATAACATGAGCTTCTGGAATAGCCTTCCCAAAGCTCAGACCTCAAACCTATTGAAGATTTATGGAATCTGGTTAAAAGCCAGCTAACAGACATCTACCCACGTAACAGCTGGAACTGTATTTCTCAGGCACTGCACTGGCTAAAGCTGTGCAAGCCAGATGTGAGCCAGGAGTTACAGCACATATGGACCAGATGTGGCACAAATGTCAGAAAACACCTGAAATGTGGTCAGTACCTGCAGCATCCAGACTTCCTGAGTCAGAGCCAAATGTGACCAGTAGAAACCTGTAGGTGTGCAGGTGTGGACCACGATTGGTCCAAAGATTCATTCCTTTCTGCCTGTCGAGCTTCATTTGGAGGGTCTGAGCACATATTCTTTAATTTCAGCTACATTTCCATTTACAAAGATGCTCAGAGTGTCAGAGGGACAGAGTGTCTTTCATTTATTGCCTGGCGGCCTCGGTCTGTGGAACAAAGAGCAGGAACAACAGCGCATATGTGCAAACAGCTCGTTTACGGGCGCTGCTGCTCAATGAGCTGAACTGAAGCGTGACGAGCACGGAGAGGGGAGGTCAGCCGCTCGAGCTGAGCTGGGAGACAGCACATTTCTACGAGAAAGAAAAATAAAATCCTGAAACTGAGCACTGAACGTGAAGCCATGCAGGAAGAGCTGAACATTTAATTATTCACACGAAGCCACATGAGTCACATCATTAATGCCACTTCATGTTTTTCAGTGATGAAATGAAGAATGGCTCGCATTTATTCCCATCATTCAGAAGTATTTTATTGGATGACCCCCCCCCAAACCGCTACGCCACACCACATTGAACTGACGCAGACTTAGAAGCTGAGAAAATCTCCTGAAGCTCATAATGTTCACCATGTTCACAGCTTCTCCAACATTTACTCATCCAGCAGCAAAGTCCCAGGTTTGCAGATACGTGATTAGAAGTCAGAGACTGGACTGCATCCCTAATGGTGCAGTTCCTCATTTAAATGAAGCCCATTCAAGACTTTCCATTAGTGTGAACCATCCGATGATCAGAGACTGCCATCAACTCCGGCTCTTTATTCTCACCATTGGTTTGTGCCAACACGACAGCCTCCTCCATTAGACCCAAACAAAGTTCGCATGGTTTGGTGCCTGATGTGGCTGTGTTAGTTTCTGCAGGGAGCTTTAATTCATTTGGGGATCTCATGGACTTAAAATGGAGTGCTCATGGAAGGAGAGGAAGAGTTACTCAAATCAAGGCACAGTGTAAAGTCTCTGTGTGGCTTCACTCAGTGTACACAAAGGGCTCTGCAACATCACAATCTAGGTTTTCATCTATTTTTTCATCAGATTTTTCAGTGTGTCTGTCTGTCATGCATTACTTTTGTGATTTGGTAAATGAAAAATGAAAGTGAATTACTTGATGTATTTCTGGATTTTGCAGAAACTTTGGCTGTCAGTCAGATTCTTTCCTTTGACTTTAATACCTGCAGCCTCCCACAGCATGCAGAAACTTCCCAGAGCAAGCATGCAGCACACATGTATTAATACCTGTATATACATACATATATACCTGTAAATACATGTATTTATCCTGTAAAGTCAAGTGGATCACATTTGATGCATGAGTTTCTCAGACCTCTACATCACCTGTGTGATTTATTTTACTCTGGAAAACCTAAACAAAATACACAATACATCCTTTATAAGATAAATTATATAAATTACACAAAAATGCAGCTGTAGCAAATATGATACAAATGAAAACTCCTGATATTTAATTTCTCTTTCTTTTTTACATTTTCCAGAAGGTTCAATAAACACTCAAATTTTAAAATCTTTGAATTTCCTAGCAATAATTTCATATTTAAGGCTTCAGAGATGACGGTGTTATCCTGGGAGGGGCCACCCTGACCTCCACACAGCCCCCATCAACTTCACCTCATATCAGCTGTCAGCTGCCTCTCACTGGTTTGATTTGCCTTGGCTCGATTTTGGATAACACACCTGAAACTTGAGTTTCATGTGGATGTTGTTTGATCAGTCACTCATTCTTCATGTGCGCTGTTAGCAGATTACACTCACAGCTCCACTTAGTAACTCTGTGTCATTAGTTCCAACACAAACTGCTGAATTAACGCTCTTAATGTGACCCTACAGCGTCAGCTCGAGGCACTTTAAGTAAAATCACTGCGGTGTTACAGGGAAATACTCAGCAGCAGCAGCCTGGTGCTGTACTTCACCAAGTACAAGAACAAAGCTAAACAGGAGATAGTCAGGGCTCCTCCCCCGGGGTATGAATTACTCGAGCCACGTTTGGTTATGAACACACAACTAGCAAAACAAAAAAGTAAAACTCAGTTAATAAACCCAAAATGAATCTGCTTGTGTTTCCATAATCACACAGTGTTTTGCCCCTCCTGGGTTCTCATCTTCAGAGCTCTCTCCTCATGACTGAGCATCCTGGAGTTTTGAAGTGTTCATCAAAGACGGTTTGATTTCTCACTGATTACCTTCGTTTCATACGCAAAACAGTTCAAAGAAATAATTGGAAGCCTAATCGATGATGGAAATAATTTGGTTTTATTTGCTCAGCTGGGCTGAAAAAAAAGCTCCTGACGGATCTGAGGCGGAGCCGGTTTGTGCCACAAATAGCAGCAGAGTCGCTTTCAGAGAGGAAAACAAATGACCAGCAGCAGGAAATCAGACAGCAGGTAAAGAGGGAGCTGAGGCAGACTGTAATGTGCACAAAATAAATTGGTCGTGTCTTCACCTAAATATGAGACCGCCTGACATTGGTAAGTAGGTTGCTCTAAAACTAGCGGGCCCTGAAGGAAGGCAGCGCTGTGTCCCGCCGCTCGCCGTCTGAAGGAGGAAATGAGGGAAGTCTGGGGAGATGGCCGAGCAGAGGTGCGGCATAATTGGCTGACTGGTGGTTTTTATAATAGAAGTGAGAAAGCCTTTGTACAACTTGTCTTTGAAAAATACCCTCTGATAGACTCAAAGTAAAGACGTGGTGGGCGAGGGATGATCACGTCCCCATTACAGGAAACAGGAATGCACGTTTCAGCTCGAGTCTTCATGTTCTTTCTTCTGCACAACCTAAAGAGTCCTCGGAGAACAATTAGGACAGCGAGCGTTCTGCATGTTAGGTTTAAAGCTTCAGGAAGCAGAGACTTTAATCTACTGAAGGGCTGACACCATTTTCAGCCTGCCGGCACTCGCTCGCTCCAACCGCTCCTCCTGTTAACAGTCAAGATCCACAATGGCTCCAGTGCAAGCAGTGAAGGGCACAGTCTGCAGCCCTTATGAGGGTTTTATATGGAAGTACTCTGACTCTGAGTCCAAATTACACAAATCTGTGTTTCTTAATAATAATATCCAAAGAATGAAAATTTGAACCAAATACTGAAAAAAAAATCTAAAAGATAACATGAGAGGATAAAGAAATGTTAAAATGATGTCACAAAGACGACACAGGAGTAGAAAAACGATTTCTTTCTTTGTGATTTTACACATTTATTTCTTACCCTCAGACATGCTGACAGATTTCTTTCATTCACTGAAGAAGCTTTTCAGTCTTTTTAAATATTGTTTTATTATTTATATAATTTGAAATGTATTTTATTTTTTATGACATGCAGCCGAATTTCTGTATCATGTAGAAAACCTGAGATGTGCTGCTGAACTGTCGAATATCTCAGGGATTAAATGTGTAGTTAAAGTTTGTGACACTGATTAAAAAACGCTCTGTATGATGTAAATGAGTTTGATGTTCCTGCTTTAAGCGAATAATCCACCTCCTCTGTCACGCCAGCCCTCTGCACGTCCTCCTTCACTGCATCCATGAACCTCCTGTGCTGGAGGGTTTGAACGTGAGGAAGACCGAATGCAAGGGGCCGTGAGAGAAGAGTGAACCTTTCCTTTAAGAAATCCTGCTGTGTGGAGGAAAGCCAGCTCTATATTCCTGCCTTTTCCTCCGATGATGACGATGTTTCACTGTGAGCCACATGATGAATGTCTTCAGCTCTTCTGTTATGCTTGGAGAGGACTTCACAAAGGGAAGACAGATTTATAATCACCAGCCTTCAGTCTGTCATGAATGCTCACTTCAGGCTCTTCAGACTCATTTTCCACACACTCCGTCTCCCTGAGGCTCCGAGGACATCATCACATGTGGGGATGTACAGTATTTACACTCAGATGTGGCCTCGGCATACGGCTGCTGGTACATTAGGAACTCAGCGTGCTGCTCGTGTTCTGGCACAAACTCCCTGGCACGGTTTCAACTTCACTTAGAAACGACGGTGAAGGAAGTGTCGTACTCGTGTTTCCTGCTGCACATGCACAAGGTTTAGTCAGTTATAGGACCCCAACAGCCTGCTGTCATCTCTCAGTCTTCAGATACTGTAGGAGCTAAAAATACGCTGTTTAATTTAAGAGTTTCTGTTCAACGTAGGCATGATTTATACTGTGATCACTAACAGTGCTGTATTAGGGCAGCGATGAGTAAGAAATAAATAACAGAGCCTGCAATCACCAAGATTATAAAGTCAGATATTTACTAGTAAAAAACCCAGTTTTTCAGACTGAGTGCAGACAGTGTGACAGAACATTTCAGGTTGCTTCAGTTAAACTTATTTAATAAGGAGCAGGATTTTAAAGTGTCGATTTAACAGGAAGCCAATGAAGCAATATTCGCTCTAATAGGATATGATGGTCGACAGTATCAAACACTGCACTGAGGTCTAGCAGGACAAGCACAGAGATGAGTCCGCTGTCAGAGGCCATAAGAAGATCATTTGTAACCTTCACTAAAGCTGTTTCTGTGCTGTGATGCCAGCTTGAAGGGTCCAGAGACGATTATTAGAGACAGGTTGATCATATTTAAGATCAGTTAATATCATCATAATTTGGGGCTTTTCCAGCTCATTACTGGAACCAGAAGCAAGAGCACATTTAGCTTGTTTTCATCTTCACTTTGGAGACTTTCAGTACTTTTGAATATTGATGCCATGATTCTGCTGTGCTTCATATTCACACTCTGTCTGCTGTAATTCTGTTAAACCAGCAAAAATAATGTGTCGGTGGCATTATTCACTTTCTAACCTCTCCAAACAACATTCGCATGCATTTTAGCATGAGTTTGTAATCACAGCATCACTTCAGGCTCTTTAAATATCTCCTACCTGTGGATACCGAAGCTCTTTTTTAAAGTTTAAACTTCTGTGGTGAGACAGCTGAACAGTAATCCTGATGCTTCTCCCTGATCTGCTAAAAAACTCTGCATCGACCTCTAACTGCTGATACATTTGCCTGCCTAACTCCACCTGCTCTGACAGGATCTGTAGAGATCATCGTGGCAGCTGAGGTGATGTTAAAGTACAGGCTTCAGCCCTGGCTCCACATGGACACAGCGGGCTGGGGGTCTGATGCCTGCAGAGAGTAGCTTGATGCAGAGGAAAGAAGACCAAGAGGATTGAATAACATTTTTTTTTTATCAGGTAACTCAGTGTTCTGACTAAAGTAATCACAGAAATGACACGTTTCACTCGGGTGTTTTATTTTTGTTCAGAAGCTGTTGACGTGGCATGCTGATGCAAATGCAGACGCTCATCTTCAACCGAGTGCACCTCGCACACTCTGACAGGCGCTGCAGCTGAAATGTGATTTCATCCTCAAAAAAGAGACTGAAGCTGCCTGATGGAGCATGTTCGGGAGGCTGTATGTTATGGATGGGTCTTACTTTGCACTGACAATAAAGTTACACTGAATACAAAATCAGACTCACTCAGGAAAACTTTATTAAGACTGACTGTCAAGCATCACAGCAGCAACAGAAAACTTTAATATGGAATCCAAATCAAATCGTATAAATCATAAATGATCTTCATACGTTCTCCAAAAATACTCAACCCTGAAAACGCCACGAGATTCATTATAAACAAGTAACAACCATAATAAATCAAAATGAATTATCAGTCTCTATGGGAAAGAGTGTGTTACCTCTCAGTTACAACACTGACAAGTCACATAGAGTAAATCCCAGCAGCCAAGCAGTTTACAGTCTGCATCCACAGTGTGTATGTGAGCCTCACTCAGACACAAGTACCTCCTAATCAACAATATCTAATTAAAATAATCAAATTTCACTCAGCAAAGCTGGAGCTCCACCTTATTGGACAGTCTGTTAGAACAGTAACCTCACAGCAGCCATATTCCTGGTCAAATGATGTCATTAAAAAATGCTTCAAAAGTCTCCAACAGCACACACAGTTCAGAGGTCCAGCGCAGGTGAAGCTAGCAGCTACAGCTGCTTGGTCACCATCCACCTCTCAGTCAAAGAGGCCACGCCCTTAATAATGTAAACATTAATCCAGATGATTTTTAAAAACATCCTCCTGTACAGGTGTTGATGATAAAGAAGGAAATTATCCACAGACATCAAACGGTTTGTGTGTCAGCCTGTAAACATTTTTCTGCTGTAAAAACATGGGAGTCTATGGGGACTGACTCACAGCCGCCTCTGCTGGACATCAGAGGAACTGCAGAGTTTTGAAGTTTCAGTGCTATCCTTTTTTTTTTTTTTTTTTTTTTTTTTTTCCGCCTGTCCCATTTGGTTCTTTAGCCATCAGAATTGTTGTCTGAAGACCAACAAGGATACCCAATGGATTTACTTTGCCAAATGGATCATCGTGGCATTGCCGTATTGGTTCATTTGGTCGATCTTTGTTTTTATTATTTATTATATTTTATTTACAGATGTTACAGACGGGACAGACATGAGTGAGAGATAGGAAAGGGAGAAAGAAAGAGGAAGGAAAGGAAAAACAGAAGGGGAGAGGGACAGTGAGAAAGGGGGGGAGAAAAAAAATAAAAATCTCCTGGATCACCTGTTGAGAGAAGAATAGAAAACAAGCAAAAAAAGACAAAAAAACAACAAAACAAAGCAACATACTAAACACAACACCATCGCATTAATCTAGCTAAGTGTAAACAGCAGTAAATACTAAATATTCAATGTTGTTGTGCAGCACGCAGGACAGATGCGCTTCGAAGTAGCAGCCAAGAAAGGTGTAATTTGGGTCTACGAGCAGTGAACACCCGTGTGCATACCTGTGTGGATGGACGCGCTTGTATTCCAAAGGTTTCTCCATGTAACGATCTGCTAGGGAGTGTGGGGGGGCCACAGCCCCGTCCTCCAGGGTGTGAAGCAGGTATGGAGGAGATCAAAACTCCAGACATCCAGAGGCCCCCAGAACACAAGAAACCATGGAAGACCAACAGAGGGGCAGCCGCGCCACTGTTCCAGTAAGAGCTGAGGAGAGTCCCAGATGAGGGTTCACTCAGCAGCCGCGGAGCAGAAGCCAGGGGGAGTTGCAGTGACGCGCCCGTGAGCTCCGCCGGCCGCCAGCTGTGCCTGAGTGACCGAGCCCCAGGCCGAGAGGCCGGGGGCACCCCACCCCCGAAGGGGCCCGAGCGAGCCCCAGGCTCCAGGCCCCGATAAGCGGCCGCCAAGGAGTGAGCCGGTGTGTACCTGGACGCCCACCCCCAGACACAAGGAACCACCAACGCACCGACACCTGAGGGAGTCCGCCACCGGCAGGGGAAGTGGTGGTAGGTGGAGATAGGCCTCCAAACCTTGGAGGGCCTGAGGTGTCCCCAGAGAGGTGGCGTCTGATACCCAACCTGACATATAGACACAGACATACAGGCACACACAGACACAAACATCCATTCCCACCCTCATGCTCTCATATGCACTCACTCCACACTCAACCAACGTGGAGACAGACATAAAGAGACGCTGTACACACGATCACACTCCCCAAGCGTACTCTACAAACCGGGTCTAGGTACCCTTGCCCCTGGAGGGGGGAACTGCACCCAGACCCAGGTGGTGTTACCCTTTTCCCTGCGGTGGGGACAGGCAGACCACCCCGACTCCGTAGCAGCAGGGAGGCCCCACACCCCAGACCGCAGTCGGACGGCCAACTCCTCCTAGCCCTCCCGCTCCTGCAGGCCGCAGAGAATGGGGGTGGGAGAAGACTCCAAACCTCCCTCCACCCGCTCATTGTAGTGTTGATGTATGTGTGTTCTAAGGTGCATTTAAAACCCAGGAGGGCATGGAGCTACCTGCCAAGGAGCAGCAGGTAAGCGCATAGTCCCTCCTGATAGCCCTCAATGTCTAAGTGTATTTAAAATTGTGAGGTGGGCAACGACGCCAGGGGTGAGGTGTACACCCTGATGGTAATTTGGACTCCGTGATTGTGCCCACCCCCAAGATCCTATATGTATGTGTAATGAGAGTGTGAATAATGTGAATGTCTAAGTTGTGGGATAAAATTGAGGCAGAGGCAGCCAGAAGGGGACAGAAGGGGGGGTAGCCTCCTCTGCACCCTGGTGACATACCCCTACTCCAAGGCCCTGCATGTGTGGGTGGTTGTGGTGGAGCGGGAAGAGGGAGGCAGCTGGAGATGGGGAGGGAAGGAAGGGAGGGGCAGGTAACCCCTCCCTTCAGTGCTATCCTTAAACACTAACTGAGGTAACTGGTAACAGCATTCTCTCTAATGTCCAGCAGGGAGTGGTTCCTCTGGTTGTAACAGGTTTGAATGTATAGACTTGTTATGAGAAAATGGGCCTCCCGCTCAACTGATCTGAGCTCAAAAAACTCTTTCGTGATGAGTTTGTGGTCTCAGTCACTGGTTCCTGGTCTGCTTGTATAAAACATGAATTAATAATGGATTGGATTTATATAGCGCTTTTCAAGGCACCCAAAGCGCATGACAATGCCACTATTCATTCACTCTCACATTCACACACTGGTGGAGGCAAGCTACGGTTGTAGCCACAGCTGCCCTGGGGCAGATTGACAGAAGCGAGGCTGCCATATCGCACCATCGGCCCCTCTGGCCAACACCAGTAGGCGGTAGGGTAAAGTGTCTTGCCCAAGGACACAACAACCAGGACAGAGAGGCCAGGGATCGAACCGGCGACCTTCCGGTTACAGATGCGCTTCCCAACCCCCTGAGCCACGGTCGCCGGCTCAGGGGGTTATTAATTATTAAAGTAATAAAGTCGCAGGAAATGGGGATGTTGAGCTGGGGTGGAGCTATAGTGTGACTGAAGTGATGAGCACCTCCCTCAGTCTCAGGCATGTCCACCGCTCACTTCTCACAGAAAAAATTGCTCAAGGTTTCAGAGCAGGACGAATCAATCACCGGGTGACGTTCTGGTGGCCGTATGTGCAAGTTCAGCAGGAATGTGTAGAAATCCGTCTGCTGTCCAAAGGCAGGACTACACTGTAAATCCACATCTCCTAACAGCACTGTGTCTTCCAGCAGTGATGTTGCAGCCGTTTTCTGACTTTGCTCTCATTAAATCACATGCAAATGACACCAAGCTGCTAAAAAGTCACCTGACAAACCTCTGCACTGCCTCACAGGTGTGTGTGAAAGCTGAAAAGTCTTCCAGGAGGAGAGCACTGTGCTCTGCATCCAGGCAGAAGCATAGTGACCTGTGGATGAGTGTGTGCACACACACTGAGCCCGTGATGGCTGAACAGCTGAGCTTATTGAACAGTTTATGCTGACCATCTGCAGCGCAGCACCCTGGGAAATTAAATGAGCAAACACTGTTAATTAGAGGAAGACAAGTACACAGACTTGTCTGTGCTTCCTGCCATCTTCCATTGTGGAAAACACAGAAGAAGACAACACACTCATGTGATAACTGCTGCAGGATCCTTACGTCATGAGGAGCGAGTCAGAGACAGGACTCCATGTTGTTAGGTGAAAGTGGAAGATGGTAGGAAGGTTTTGGCTGGTTCAGGTTATCCTTTTACTCTCTGAGCTGCACTTCTCACAGACAAATCACTGCAGGCTGTGTTGGAAAGGCTCCATACTGTGGATAGATAAACAGTCAGGCCTGAAACTGAGAGTACATCACATGCATGTGACCAGCTAACGACCAGCTTTCCCGTATGTGTTCAGTTTATCCAGAAACACGCCCACTTTGAAATATGCTTCATGTTTTAGAAATGTAAATACCCACAGGCAGTCACTTATGTCTACCTGCACACACTCACAATTTCTGTAATATTAAAAAGGTTCACTCTTCAGTTACAGATTGTGTTAGAGGTGGAATTATATCTGTCCCATGAACCTTGATGTAAAGGTGGAGGTCAGCTCCCAGCTCAGCAAGGGTAGAGGGAAGGGAAGGTGGAGGTTGTAGGGATTGGTGAGGATGTTTAATGTCAAACACAGGAAAAGGAATCAAGAGATGACTTCGAAGACGTGGCGAGAAACCGCAGGGACAGCAGGACCTGAGAGAGCGCCGAGCTAACAGAAATCAGCCAAATCCAGAGCAGCAGCAGCACCCCGCAGCTGATGTGAATCAACACAACAGCTTGTGTGTATGCACGAGTGCATTTGGATGTGTGTGTACACCAGGCTCAACCCCAGGCAGGAACCAGCACCTCGAGCACAGGATTAACCCTGCCTGCTACCTGAGCTCAGCCTTACAGGCGGCTTCAGCACACTGGGTGCCCTAACTGTCCGCTGCTGCATTTACAAACTAAAACTAGACTTTCACACAGTCAAAGCTGAGGATTACTCACACTCAGCCGGGCTTAAACAGGGCCTCTTTCAGGTGGATCCACCAACAAGTGGACTACACTGGGCTCCTAACGAATCAGCAGCAGGTGCAGCCAGGAGGCAGAGTTTCACAGGGCCAATCACAGCAGAATCTACATTTAACCCAAAACACTGGCAGTCAGCACATGGAGGGGAAAACAGGCATGTCTGAAGCAGAGGAGAAGATCCAGTTCACTTTCCTTAAATTTGAAAAACAGGACAGTTCACTTTCCTTAAATTTGAAAAACAGGACACTGTGCTTTCTGTGTGCCTGATATCGGCCTGAATTACTGCTGATTAACTCACTCATGTTTGACGAGTTTTGGAGCCTACACGACTTTCTCTTCATGTTGGAAATGAGAAATAAACCAGCCCACTCTCCCACTTTTGAACCAAGGAGTAAGCAAGTACCAACATCTAATCTAAGTGCTGGAACCACAGACAGTATAAAAGGTGGATGTAGCTACATCACCTGCTGGTGAAATGAGCTGTCGCCATCTTGATTACAAAGAAATGGATGCGATGAGGAACAGATGGTCTGACTGAAACTGCACGCTCATTGGCTAATGACTTATGACTGATGATGAGTGGATGATTTCATACTACAGATAATCCTCCACTTTGAAATGGTATGTCTAAGACTTAAAAAAATAAATCTAGTTATGTATTCAGTATGGCATAAAAAGAGAAACTGTAACTAAGGCCGGTACCAGAAGAGCAACACTGAGCTCAAGCAACACTGAACAAGAGACACTTCCGTTTAAAAATACACATCTGGAAAAGATAATATGGCAAATTTTCAGGAATGTGCTATTTCATATCTTTTTAAGAGGTTATAATGGCAAATGGGAACCGGCTAGTTACACGGGCCTAGAGACCACATGGTAATCAATGGGTAACCACTAATTGCTAGGTAAAAAGCATGAATTCAACAACCAGTTGATGGGTGGTTTATGAGGATGCTGCCACTCTTTAGCGTGGAATTCATTGGAAAGAGGTAAACAGTGCTGCACTGAAACTTTGCAGTTGCTTTGGTTGCTAGCAGGTTGCAACAGTTACCTTTAATTTGCATGGAAGAGGCCATCTTTTCTAAACTCTTGCAAACTTTTCTCTGATTGGCAGTAACTGAAGATACAACCTGGAAATGAAGATAGTTTGCCTTCAAAATATAAGTTGTGCCTTTTTACTGCAACCAGCAAAGTTTTAGTTTGAAGGTAAAAATTCTCAATTTTTTCAAGTAAATTAGAGGACAGTGTGACTGAGGCCGTAATCTCTGTAAGCTCCAACCACATGACATTCATTTCATCATGACTTCAGTTTTATCTGGTTTTACAAGCAGAGGCACAGGCCATCAGGACATTTATGTCTCTGACACATGCCTGTACTTTCACCAGATAATCTGAATTACTTCTTTTAGACAAATATACTGGGGTATCATCTGCATAGCAACAAAATCTACATCAGTCAGTTATGTCATTTATGATCACTCCCTAATTAACCTTCCTGCCTTCTTGGGACCTTTTTGTGCCACTGCTATGTGTTAAATGGCTGCCATTTCCACTGTGTTCAGTGGAATATAACCAAACTTGCCACAGGATAGTTTTTACCTGTCAATGTTAATATTCCAGTGTGAATTCCTTAAATCAGCCTAAAATGGCTGAGCAGCAGAAATCCCCACACCCATCACCCTGGGGACCATTTTCTGCCCATTGACTTCCATTATAAACGCTATTTTTCAACCCCAAATTATCATCATATGATTTTATTTTTTCTTCTTTTCTTGGATGTCAATGAAGACTCAGGGCCTTGAAGTTTTAATTTTTAAATTGCAAAAAAAATGCAAAAAAAATAATGGCAGGTCAAAATGTATGTTGGTGCCAATCTTTGGTCCATCTAAAGGCCTACTTATAATGACAATCACATATTACTTCAACTGGTTTTTTGTGGAAATATTTAGTTTCGTTTTTTGGTTTTTGGGGCTTATAACACAGGGCGCTCATGTAATAACACTGGGATTTGAAGGGTTAAAACAACGAAAATATAATTAAAACTTTACATGAATATTTCAGGGAGAAGTAGTTTTACAAGGTTGGCTAATTTAAAGTGGAATAAAATATGGATATATGGTCTTTTTATGGCGTGGCTGAGAATGGTCCCTAGGGTGATGGGTGTGAGTTTTTTAAAGGATGGCAGGAGGGTTATCCAGAGAAATCAGCACCGACCCAAAGTGCACTGAGAACCGCACTAACCACAGAGCAGCTGGAAGGAAGACAAACCTTCAGCCGTAGTACTAGCTACAGTATCAGCCAGCACACCACTAAGCAAGCTCATGAAAAGATGGATTTAATGTGTTTATGGAAATGATTTCATTCGCTAAATAACTCCGATCCTGATGAAAATAATTGTCTGTCTCCATTTCCTCACACTTTTCCTCCACACTGCCCTAAATGCTGATGCCTTTATCAGAAAATAGATTCCCTGGCCCGACATATTGAATGCAAATGGTGCAGAAGTAAGTTAGATGACCATCGAATGAGGTTTGGACCAACAGCCCCATTTTTATGACTTCAACATGCAAGCAGATAGACTGGCTCCATTACAGCATTTTGCCAGGTCACATATCATTTTATGACTTTTTATTTTGTTCATCTTCTTCTCCATAATGTAGAAATACCCTGTGACACTGCTCCCTGTGCAGATGATGACATGACCATCCATCCTGACCCATCATGCTGGCACCACTGTGACATCTCATTCCCACATAAGGAAATTCTTCCTGGTGCCTTTTTAAACTCTGTGCTGCTGTCAGACTTATGCTTGAGTCACACCCACCCCAACTCATTTTAAACACAAAGAATCACATGAAGCCAAGATGTGTGTTATTGTGAGTTAGTCTCTCAGTTAGTCTATCAGTTCCATGAATTTCCACTAGCAGGATAAAACTGGATGTTTGTTAAAGTGGCCGCAATCAAGTGGTCAGATTTGGAGTTAGCACATCCTTTTCACTTTTAGGTAAAAAAGACTGTACTAGGTTTAATTGCGTGAACTACAACACTCTGGGAAATACATCAGCTGCTACGGTCAAATTTTCATCCAAATCAGGCACAATGTTTGAGAGACTTTTAATCTATTCATTCTATAGCTGGTGCTATGGAACAGCTGGAGGAGAAATGGTGTCATTTAAAGGATAATTCTGCTTTATTTCAGCCTGCTGTACTTCGTCATGGATCATACTCTACACACACCACTTACAGGTAGGTGGACTCATGGCCAGGTAAAATACTTGAAATTGGTAAGTGAGTGCATACTGAGTCCCATTTAATGGCCTAAGACTGTTTATTAAACCATATAAAGTCTACAGCATGACACCTAAGACTGTGATTAATAGTGAGGATGAAAACAAAGTTTAAAGGGGTGAAAATGTGTGACTGCAACTGCAACTAATCATCGGTATGACACCAGCCAAAGAAAAAGGAACAAGACAAACCAAGCAAACCAAGACCCCCCATGCCAGTAAGTAAGTTACCTGGCGCGAGATATGTGAAGACTTATCGAAGTGTCTGAAATGTAACATTCCAACTTCCCCCTTAGTGTGTTTGTTGGGCAGCTTAGATAATGTCACTTCAGAAAAGAATATCGCCCATATGGTTTTCACTGCCCTATGCATAGCCAAGACAACTGTCCTCATGAACTGGACAAATAAAAATAATCTTTATTCTAACCAATATAGAAATTATCTATTAGATTACATTAGTCTTGATACAGCCTCTGCCACCACATCAGATCAATTGCTCTGGGCTCCTTTTGATCAGCTCCATCACCTAGTGGGGGTGGGGGGTCATAGTTTGGTCCCGCCTTCACTGTTGTGATTGGTGTGGGGGTAGGGACAGGCTTAGGGCGTCGGGGGGTTCCCCGGAGGCATCTTCCTTGGGGGGCTCAACCCGGGGTAGCGGTCATGTCCGGTTAGGGGCTCTGTTGGCTCTCAGGTGACTGTTTCCTCGCGGCTGCGTGCAGCGGGGCTAGGGGAGGGTCTGTGCTGACGGACGTGGGTTACTGACCTGGTAGCCTGGCTGCCCCTGGGTGGGTCCGGGATGGGCGTGGGGTTCTGGGGGCGCTCCGTCTCTGGGCTGGGGCACAGGCCAGGCCTCGGGGGCTTGGGTCCTGGTTGGTGTGTTGCCGGGGTTGTGGGCGGGTGGGTGCATGGGGCCCAGCCCTGGAGCAGGGTGTCGCCGGTGCATCGAGCCACCTGGGGGGCTCTTCAACTGGTGGGGGAGATTGTCACATCTTGCAGGAACTTTCCTCTCTTCAGGAACTCTCTCTGCAGGAGGGGGAGATACAGGAGAGGTGGAGAAAGATCTCAGCCTGGGTGTTTATTGTCTTATGTAGTCTGGAAGATGAGTGGATGGTGGGGTGGGTGCAGTTTTCTCTGTGGTGGGGTTGGGTGGACTGTCCCGGGCTCTGTGGGGCACCCACACCCACACCCACCCACACACGCAGGGTTTGGGGTGCAGGTATGTCACCAGGGTGCAGGGTAGGCACTCCCCCTCTGTCCCCTTCTGGCTGCCTCTGCCTCAATTTTATCCCACAACTTAGACATTCACATTACTCACACTCTCATTACACATACATATAGGATCTTGGGGGTGGGCACGATACACGGAATCCAAAGTACCATCAGGGTGTACACCTCACCCCTGGCGTCGTTGCCCACCTCACAATTTTAAATACACGTAGACATTGAGGGCTAGCAGGAGGGACCATGCGCTTACCTGCTGCTCTCTGGCAGGTAGCTCCATGCCCTCCTGGGTTTTAAATGCACCTTAGAACACACATGCATCAACACTACAATGAGCAGGTGGAGGGAGGTTTGGAGTCTTCTCCCACCCCCATTCTCTGCGGCCTGCAGGAGCGGGGGGGCTAGGAGGAGGAGTTGGCCGTCCGACTGCGGTCTGGAGTGTGGGGCCTCCCTGCTGCTGCGGAGTCGGGGCGGTCTGCCTCCCCCCACCGCAGGGAAAAGGGTAACACCACCTGGGTCTGGGTGCGGTTCCCCCCTCCAGGGGCAAGGGTACCTAGACCCGGTTCGTAGAGTACGCTTGGGGAGTGTAATCGTGTGTACAGCGTCTCTTTATGTCTGTCTCCACGTTGGTTGAGTGTGGAGTAAGTGCATATGAGAGCATGAGGTTGGGAATGGATGTTTGTATATGTGTGTGCCTGTATTTCTGTGTCTATATGTCAGGTTGGGTGTCAGGCGCCACCTCTCTGGGGACATCTCAGGCCCTCCAAGGTTTGGAGGCCTATCTCCCCCTACCACCACTTCCCCTGCCAGTGGCGGACTCCCTCAGACATCGGTGCGTTGGTGGTTCTTTGTGTCTGGGGATGGGCGTCCAGGTACACACCGGCTCACTCCTTGGCGGCCGCTTATCGGGGCCTGGAGCCTGGGGCTCGCTCGGGCCACTTCGGAGGTGGGGGCCCCCGGCCTCTCGGCCTGGGGCTTGGTCACTCAGGCACGGCTGGCTGCCGGCGGAGCTCACGGGCGCGTCACTGCAACTCCCCCTGGCTTCTGCCCCGCGGCTGCTGAGTGAGCCCTCATCTGGGACTCTCCTCAGCTCTTTCTGGGACAGTGGCGCGGCTGCCCCTCTGTTGGTCTTCCTTGGTCTCTTGTGTTCTGGGGGCCTCTGGATGTCTGGAGTTTTGATCTCCTCCATACCTGCTTCATGCCCTGGAGGATGGGGCTGTGGCCCCCCCACACCCTCTAGCAGATCATTACATGAAGGAACCTTTTAAAAACAAGCGCGTCCATGCTCACAGGTGTACACATGGGTGATCACACCCACAAACTACACCCTTTTTGGCTCCTACCTCAAAGCACACTGTGTTCTGTTGATCTTATGTGCTGCACAATAATGTTTAATATTTAGTATTTACTGTCATATTCCCATATATCATTGTGATGTTGTTTATTCTATTACTCTTGTTCCCTTCTGCTTGTTTTCTTTTTTCTTTCTCAGCAGGTGATCCAGGTGATCGTTATATACATTTTTTTTCTTTCTTTTTTTCTCTGCTCATTCTGTTGGTTTTTGTTTTTTGCCCTTCTCCCCCGTCCCTCTTCTCAGCTGTTTCTCTTTCCCTCTTTCTTTCTCCCCTTCTTTCCCCCAGTCAAGTCTGTCCCATATTCAGTAAGTGAAAATAAAATAAACAATAAAAGGTGAATCAAATGGACCATTAAGGCAAGGCTGGGATGGTCAATTTGGTAAAGTAAATCCGTTGGGCATCTTTCTTTGCCTTTAGACAACAATTCTGATGGCAAAAGAGTCAAACGGGACAGGCAAAAAAAAAAAAAAAAAAAAAAAAAAAAAAGTTACCTGGCAGGAGTCAGCTGACTCTGAAGCCCAACTAATTCTCAGGTCTGATCCTGCCCAGTCATCCATCCTAAACTCCAGACCAACAACTGAATATTGACAAAGCAGTATGCTTCGTCAATATGCTAGCGGAGGAGATTATCCCCACTGCGAGAGTCACCACATTCCCAAACCAGAAACCGTGGATGGACAGATCGATCCGCACTGCAGTAAACGCCAGGACTGCCTCCTACAACGCGGGTCTCGCCACTGGCGATATGAGCGCCTACAAAGCGGCCTCATACGGCGTGCAGCGCGCGGTGAGAGATGCCAAACGCCGGTACCGGGAACGTGTGGAGTCCCGCTTCCACCAGGGCAACACACGGAGTATGTGGCACGGACTACGCACCATTACGGACTACAAAGCCAGGGACACTGCGCCGATCAACGCCGACTCTGCATTCACCAACGAGCTGAATCGGTTCTACGCCCGTTTCGAGGTTAGCCAGGCGGCTAATGCTATCTACCGCCTGACTACCGAGGACAGTGACGTCATCAGCGAGAGACCGGTGACCAGCATCGCGGAGCATGACGTCCGAACGGCACTGAGGAGAGTGAACACAAGGAAAGCGGCGGGGCCAGACGGCATCACCGGCCGTCTGCTGCGCTGCTGTGCTGACCAGCTAGCAGGTGTGTTCACTTACATCTTCAACGAGTCCCTGGCGAAGTCTGTGGTCCCCACATGCTTCAAAAGATCCACCATCATCCCTGTGCCCAAGAACAGCAAACCCTCATCCCTGAACGATTACCGGCCAGTTGCACTGACCTCGGTAGTAATGAAGGTGTTTGAGAGGCTGCTGAAGAACATCATCTCCTCCTCCATCCCAGACACCACAGATCCGCTGCAGTTCGCCTACAGATCCAACAGATCCACAGAGGATGCCATCGCCCACGTCCTACACACCACTCTCAGCCACGTGGACAAGAAACAGGGTAACTATGTGCGAATGCTGTTTGTTGATTACAGTTCAGCGTTTAACACAATAGTGCCCTGCAGACTGTTCACAAAGCTGAGGGATCTGGGACTTAACAGCCGTCTGTGTGCATGGGTGTTGGACTTCCTCACTGGCAGAACTCAGGTGGTGAGGGTGGGCAGGTGCTTCTCCAACAGCATCACCATCAACACAGGAGCACCTCAGGGATGTGTCTTCTCGCCACTGCTCTACTCCCTCTACACTTCAGACTGTGTGGCCACCCATGGCTCCAACACCATTGTGAAGTTTGCTGACGACACAGTGGTGTTGGGTGCCATCTCCAACAACGATGAGGCGGCCTACATGGATGAAGTGAAGAATCTGGCATCGTGGTGCCAGGACAACCACCTCCAGCTGAACGTCAGCAAGACCAAGGAGCTGGTGGTGGACTTCAGAAGGGGTCAGCACAGAGACTACAAGCCCATTATCATCAATGGAGCTCCAGTGGAGAGGGTGCAGTCCTTCAAGTATCTTGGTGTCCACATCTCCTCAGACCTGACATGGGCTGCCCACATTCAGGTCCAGACCAAAAAGGCTAGGCAGCGCCTGTATCACCTACGACAACTGAGGAAGTTCAGGGTCTCTCCAAAGATCCTCAGGATTTTCTATACAGGCGCTGTGGAGAGCATCCTCACACAGAACATGACATCGTGGTTTGGGAACAGCTGTGTGAAGGACCAAAAAGCTCTCCAGAGAGTGATCCGTACAGCAGAACGCTGCTGCAAGATTTCTCTCCCCCCGCTTCAGGACACCTACACCAGGAGATGCCGGACTAGAGCAGCGCAGATACTGAAAGACCCGTCCCATCCTGGCAACAAACTGTTCCAACTTCTGCAATCTGGTAGAAGGTTCCGCATCTTCCGGGCAAGGACAGAGAGACTCAAGAGGAGCTTCTATCCCCAAGCCATCTGTGCCCTAAACACACACACCCGCCCTCTCACATCATCTATAATTGACTGAGACAGGACTCTCTTCCAGACACTCTAAACCAAGGCACAATATACATTTCAATTCCTTTAATTTTAAATATGTTTATATTGTCTATCCTGTAAAATAGTCAGATGTCTATTCATATTAATGTACAGAATTCACCTGCTTGCTGCTACTACTGCACATTCACCCAGTGTATATACTATATATATATATATATATATACATATATATATATATATATATATATATATATATATATATATATATTAGGGGTGCAACGATACACAAAATTCACGGTTCGGTTCGGTTCGATACTTTGGTGTCACGGTTCGATATTTTTTCGATACAAAAAAATGTTCATGCATTTTTAATTTGTCATTTATTAAAATTATAAATATATATTTTAACTCAAAAGTACAGTTTTTAAATTTAACCCTAACCCTTGTGCGTGTTTTTTATTTTGACAGCGAATGCGCACCTGCGGACCACTTATGTGCAGCCCTGGTTATTTAGCTCATCATATTGCAGCCACAGAAATTCTTTTGTCCATGAAACCATAAAGCTGCACTTTCTTTTTTGCCTTATAGTCTGATTTGTCATAACTTCTCCGTTTTGTGGTAAGCTTTTCTTTTCTTTGGCTGTCACTTCTTCACCCTGACCTGTCTTATTTGGCTCAGCAGAACTAAAATATATATCCTGCTGCTTTTACACACGCACTCACATAAGCTCAGCGATTCTCTGCGCGATCAACCTCTCACATGTTTAAGCTTGCTGCGGGAGATTTCACTTGTCATGTTTGCATAGTAAGCTAACGATTAATAAGACGATGTCAGAGGAATTGGTGCACAAATTATCATCACTCACAGATCAGTGCTGTCGCTCTCTATACATAGTTCGCACGATTGCAAAGTGAAAGCAAAAAAACAAGCGCAAATTCAATATGTCACATATTGACAGTGGCTCACCGATGCCAATGACATAATTACCCAGCTACATTTCCGAAAGAATGCAAAAGCATTGACATATATTTTTCCTACAATAGCCCGACGGGCAGGGAAGAGATAGATTTTGGTAGCCCGACTGAAAAAATCGCTAGCTCCGGGACGTCAGGCTAGCGATATTGCAAGCCCTGTATCTGATTGAGGAATCACTCATCTTTGGAAAAGAGAGTTTATTACAGAGAAATGGCTCTTTCCAAAATAAAAGCTATAATATCCGCTTCTTCTGGGCTATATTCTCAGCAGCATAAGGAGAATCATGTGCTAACAGCTGTCTAAATAACTCGGCTAAAGTTAGTAGCATGCTTGCTTTTTTTTTGTCTGCTTCCACTTGTCTTTGCACTAGGATGATGTCGGCGTAAATGTGCAGTCATATTCGTTGTGTTCCCACTAGTGCTTTCAGGTTAATCTCGTTGAAATGACCTTAACGCCACAACACGGCAAATCTCCGTTAACGAGCTACCGCCGATCGCTCCGTGCATGGGGCTAGACGGCCAACACGTTAACAAGCTAACTGCGCTAACACACTAGTTCACACCAATGTAATTGAGCATTGCATGGCACATCCAACATACTGTTTTACTTTAGTCCATGACTCGCTTACCTTCAGGGTCATACGTCACATGAAAACCAAAATAATTCCAAACGCCAGATCTGAATGAGGTTCAATTTGCCTGTTGCAAGGAGAGCTTAACTTCTGTCTCGCTAGCTTGCCCTGTGCTCTTCCTTCTGACTATGCTGTCTGTGTTCAAATTCAAATTCAAATTCAAATTTTATTTGTCACGTACACAGTCATACACAGTACGATATGTAGTGAAATGCTTGGACAACTGCTCGTGACCTAAAGAAAACAAAAAAAGGAAAGGCTATGAATAAGATAGGAAATAAATATGAAAAATTAAAAAGGGTAAATTTAACTAGGAAGGAATAAAATATAAATTAAGGTTAAAAATGAAATAACTGTACAACACAAATTAGAATGAAGGGTAAATTTAACTGGGAAGAATAAGATAAAATATATAAATTAAAGTTGAAAATAAAATAACTGTACAACAAAATACACAATACACAATATAGAACTATATAAGAATGTATGAAGAAATCTAAATATAAATAAATATATACACAATAACAGCAGCTGTACAAGTATTAACTGGAAATGAAGAATATAGTGACCAGTGTTGTGCAAAACCAAAGTCCAGAAAGTCCAGTGTGTGTGTAAGAACCATATGTGTGGGTCAGTACTGTGTGGTGGTGTGATTGAGAGACTGTATCGCCTGCGGGAAGAAGCTCCTCCTCAGTCTCTCTGTGTTGGTCTTCAGGGAGCGGAATCGCTTTCCTGACCTCAACAGAGAGAACAGTCTGTTGTTGGGATGGCTGAGGTCCTTCACGATCTTCCTGGCCTTGGTCCAGCACCGCCTGCTGTAGATTGAGTGCAGGTCAGGGAGCTCGGAGCGGATGGTGCGCTCAGCTGACCGCACAACCCTCTGTAGAGCTCGTCTGTCCTGCATGGTGCTGTTCCCGAACCAGGTTAAGATGTTTCCCGCCAGGATGCTCTCTATGGTGCACGAGTAAAAGTTCCTGAGCACCTTGGAGGGCAGTTGGAAGTCTCTCAAGCGTCTGAGGTGGTAGAGACGCTGTCGGGCCTTTTTCACCACGGTGTTGATGTGACAGGACCATGACAGGTCCTGCGTGATGTGAACTCCGAGGTATTTGAAGCTGTCCACTCTCTTCACTGGGCACTCGTTGATGACGGGGGTCTGGTAGTTCCTCTCCTGCTTAGTGCTGAAGTCCACTATCAGCTCCTTTGTCTTACTGACGTTTAGAAGGAGGTTGTTCCTCTGGCACCAGTTCTCCAGATTCCTAATCTCCTTCACGTAGGCCGTCTCGTTGTTATCAGAGATCAGGCCCACCACGACGGTGTCGTCAGCAAACTTGATGATGGTGGTGGAGCTGGTAGTGGCCACACAGTCATATGTGTACAAAGAGTACAGCAGGGGGCTCAGAACACACCCCTGGGGGGCTCCAGTGCTGAGAGTGGTGAAGGCTGAGACATGTCCGCCCATCCTTACTGCCTGTGGTCTGCCAGTTAGGAAGTTGGAGATCCACTGACACATAGATGAGCTGAGTCCCAGATGCTCCAGCTTGGTGGTGAGTGTGGAGGGAATTATGGTATTAAATGCAGAGCTGTAGTCTATGAAGAGCATTTTAACATAATTCCCCCTTCTAGTGTCCAAGTGAGTGAGTGATGTGTGGAGGAGATGAGAGATGGCATCGTCTGTGGAACGATTTGGACGGTAAGCGAACTGTAGTGGGTCCAGTGTGTCTGGTAGTGAAGAAATGATGAAGTCTCTGACCAGGCGTTCAAAGCACTTCATCACTACTGAGGTGAGGGCTACAGGGCGATAGTCATTGAGAGAAGCAGGGTGGGGTTTCTTCGGGACAGGAACAATGATGGACTCTTTGAAGCATGTGGGGATCACCGACTGAGATAAAGAGATGTTGAATATCTCAGTGAACACAGGAGCTAGCTGGTATGCGCAGTCTCTTAGGATACGACCTGGGATGCCGTCTGGTCCTGCTGCTTTCCTGGTGTTCACTCTCTTGAAGGCTCTCCTTACTTCATGCTCGGAGATGACGAGCACGTTTCCGGTGCTGGCAGTATCTTCCTGTCTGCAGCCGTTAGCGCCGCTAACACTAGCATTGTTGGAGACCTTAGCTGCAGCCTCGAAGCGAGCATAGAAAGTGTTCAGCTCGTCTGCCAGAGTCACGGCCGCGTTCGTCATACCGGTTGTTGGTGCTTTATAGTCAGTTATTGTCCTTAGTCCCCGCCACAGGCTCCTAGAGTCACTCTGTTGGAGTTGTGACTCTAGTTTCCGCCCGTAGCGCTGCTTCGCCTCTTTCACCGCCCTCCGCACGTTATATGACGCGGCTTTGTACGGGTCCATGTCCCCCGTCATGAGTCCCGTGTTGTAGGCAGCGGTGCGGGATCTCAGAGCGTCGCGGATGGTTTTATCCACCCACGGCTTCTGGTTGGGAAACGTTGTGATAGTCTTTGTCTCCACGGTATCATCCGCTAGTTTCCCGATGAATCCCACAACCGCTTCTGTAAACACGTTGACGTCATCGTCGGAGCTGTTTCTGAACATTGAACATTGAACATTGTTTCTGTTTCTGAACATTGAACAGTGTTGAGCGCTCAGTGGATCTGCGCTCGACAGTGCAGCCTAGGCGGAGTAGTCGAACACAGATTCACTGAGCGCTCAACACAGACAGCATCGTCAGAAGGAAAATTGATAAAATAAATTACAAATGTTGTATTGTTCGATACATATGCGTACCGAACCGAAAGCACTGTATCGAACGGTTCAATATCGATACGAATATCGTTGCACCCCCTAATATATATATATAAGTTCGATTCCTGCCTGGGGCGTCTGTATCTAGTAAGGGTCCTAAGGCTAGACCCCCTATGCTAAGCAAGCCTACCGCAGACATGAGCGAGACAGATAAATATGAAGGCATGCCGGCTCGGACGTCGCCCGGATCAACAAGGTCCGCGTCAGGTGTTGAGGAACCAGGGCACCCTGACGAAAAGTGGGCTACTGGAACAAGAAGGCATCGGTGGGCAAGAGACGAAAACAGGGCATTGTTGGAATGCTACTACGCAAGTAACCCTGGCGGAAGGGGCTACATGAATAGGATGAGGGACCTATGGATTCTTCGATACCCAACATCCACAATGACGGCGAAACAACTAGTAGCTCAGTGTTCCAACATTCGAAAGAAGGGACTGCTCTCACAGCTAGAGATTGACGAGGTACAACACAAATGCTACGGCAAGGAGGAGTCAGGACGCCAGGTCAGGGGGGAGATATCATCACCCGAGATTGGGTACATAGCCCCAAGTGCGATAGGAGAAGGATCGTTGAGTGCGAGAGGAACTGACCTGAAAAATAGGATCATGGCCAAGCTTGAAACCTGGATCCCCCGTAGCCGGTTACCAAGATTACGTGAAGTACCCTCAGAAGGTCTGCTAGATGATGTTAATGCAGCACTACGGGCAATACCTACAACCACGATTACCGACACTAACAAGCTCATCTACAATACGGCAACAGTGATCAGTGAGATGCTTGGCTACAAGTTGAACAGCGACAAGGGGCAGTACCCTCCATGGAGAAGGAGGCTAGAGGGCAAGATCAAAGTAGCACGGAGGGAGGTTAGCCAACTAACGGAGTTGCAGAAAGGTGCGACAAATAAGGTGCCTAAGAAATACAGCAAGCTGTCCATACCTGAGGCCTTGGAAACTGCCAAGCAAAGACTCACAGCCTTGGCCAGCCGCTTGAGGAGGTACACCAGAGAGATAGAAGGCAGGAGAATAAACCAGCTGTTCTCCACAGAACCAGCAAAGGTGTACTCTCAGTGGCAAGGGAACAATAAGAGAACAGCACCACCAAGGCTGGAGACGGAGCAATACTGGAAGAGCATATGGGAGAAGGATGCAACCCATAACGGCAATGCTCAGTGGCTAGAGGATCTGAGGGCAGACCACAGCCACCTCCCTGAACAGGGTCCAGTAACCATCACAGTGGCAGATATCCAAGAAAGGGTCTCCAGTATGAAGAGTTGGACAGCACCAGGGCCCGACATGGTTCACGCCTACTGGCTGAAGAAGCTGACTGCACTCCACGAGCGTCTGGCAGCACAAATGAACCAGCTGCTAGTTAACGAGAGACACCCGGAATGGCTAACTGAAGGCCGGACGGTCCTGATCCCCAAGGACCCCAAGAAGGGACCGGTCCCCTCCAACTACCGACCAATAACCTGCCTCAGTACTACATGGAAGCTCCTGTCAGGCATCATATCGGCTAAGGCACATGGGTCAATACATGAGCGGGACACAGAAAGGAATTGGCAAGAATACCAGAGGCGCAAAACACCAGCTACTGGTAGACAGAACAATCAGCCGAGACTGCAAGACCAGACTGACCAACCTGTGCACTGCCTGGATTGATTACAAGAAGGCCTATGACTCAATGCCCCACAGCTGGATACTGGAATGCCTAGAATTGTACAAGATCAATGGGACCCTAAGAGCCTTCATCAGGAACTCAATGGGGATGTGGCGTACAACACTAGAGGCCAACTCCAAGCCCATAGCACAAGTCACCATCAAGTGCGGGATCTACCAAGGAGATGCTCTGTCCCCACTGCTGTTCTGCATAGGCCTGAACCCCCTCAGTGAGATCATTAACAAGACTGGCTACGGATACCGACTACGGAACGGAGCAGTTGTCAGCCACCTCCTGTACATGGATGACATCAAGCTGTATGCCAAGAGTGAACGAGACATCGATTCACTGATCCACACTACCAGGCTATACAGCAATGACATTGGAATGTCGTTCGGACTGGAGAAGTGTAGTCGGATGGTAACAAAAAGAGGGAAGGTAGTCAGAACTGAGGGGATTGAACTACCAGAAGGCAACATTGCAGACATAGAGGACAGTTACAAGTACTTGGGGATCCCACAGGCGAATGGGAACCACGAAGAGGCCGCTAGAAAAGCTGCAACCACCAAGTACCTGCAGAGGGTCAGGCAAGTCCTGAGGAGTCAGCTGAATGGTAAGAACAAGATCCGGGCCATCAACACGTACGCCCTGCCCGTGATCAGGTACCCTGCTGGGGTAATAGGCTGGCCAAAGGAGGAGATAGAAGCCACTGACATAAAGACAAGAAAGCTCCTTACCATGCATGGAGGGTTTCACCCCAAATCCAGCACCCTGAGGCTGTACGCTAAGCGGAAGGAAGGGGGCCGGGGACTGGTGAGTGTCAGCACCACAGTCCAGGATGAGACAATGAACATCCAAGAATACATTGGGAAGATGGCCCCAACTGACCGAGTGCTCAGTGAATACCTCAGGCAGCAGAAACCCAAGAAAGAGGAGGGAGACGAGGAACCATCATGGAAGGACAGGCCCCTGCACGGTATGTACCACCGGCAGATAGAGGAGGTGGCTGATATCCAGAAATCCTACCAGTGGCTGGACAAAGCTGGACTGAAAGACAGCACAGAAGCACTAATCATGGCAGCACAAGAACAAGCTCTGAGCACAAGATCCATAGAGGCTGGGGTCTATCACACCAGGCAAGACCCCAGGTGCAGGCTGTGTAAAGATGCCCCAGAGACAATCCAGCACATAACAGCAGGGTGCAAGATGCTAGCAGGCAAGGCATACATGGAACGCCATAACCAAGTGGCCGGCATAGTGTACAGGAACATCTGTGCCGAGTATAACCTGGAAGTCCCGAGGTCAAAATGGGAGATGCCCCCAAGGGTGGTGGAGAATGACCGAGCTAAGATCCTGTGGGACTTCCAGATACAGACGGACAAAATGGTGGTGGCTAACCAACCGGACATAGTGGTGGTAGACAAACAGAAGAAGACGGCCGTAGTGATCGATGTAGCGGTTCCGAATGACAGCAATATCAGAAAGAAGGAACACGAGAAGCTGGAGAAATACCAAGGGCTCAGAGAAGAGCTCGAGAGGATGTGGAGGGTGAAGGTAACGGTGGTCCCCGTGGTAATCAGAGCACTAGGTGCGGTGACTCCCAAGCTAGGCGAGTGGCTCCAGCAGATCCCGGGAACAACATCGGAGATCTCTGTCCAGAAGAGCGCAGTCCTGGGAACAGCTAAGATACTGCGCAGGACCCTCAAGCTCCCAGGCCTCTGGTAGAGGACCCGAGCTTGAAGGATAAACCGCCCGCAGGGGCGTGCTGGGTGTTTTTTTTTATCTATATATATATATATAATGTTCTTCCTCTACACCCTCCCCCCCCAATTTTTGCACATGTCGAGGAGCGTGTCAGGCTACATTTCACTGTGTGTTATACTTGTATAACTATGCATGTGACAAATAAAGAACCTTGAACCTTGAACCTTGAACCTTGAAGGTGACACAGGTCTCACAGCCGTGCAACCCCACCCCACACACCCTGCAGTCTATGACCTGTGAGCTTATTCAAAGCTCAAGACTCACCTTTACAAACATTTATGAGGTCCTGATGTCATCACTGCAGGTCTCGTGGCTTTGCTTTGCTTGTGTGTTGATGAGCATAGCTACATTTACAGGTATGAATAGAGGCATTTTGCTTTTGTAAACCCCCCTTTTTTTGCAAGTTCATTAGAGTTTCTTCTTCCTGCACCTTTTATCGCTTTGATCTGTGTGGAAGTTATTTTTATTTTATATATTTTAACCCAAACAAACTCAATAATTATTAATGTGAAGTGCTGTGCTGCGTGACATTGTCTGCAACCTTCATCAGAAGAAAGAAGCTGTGCAGATATGATTACAGGTGTGCCATTCAAAATGAAAAACACTGAAACAAAAGACTCACATGTGGCGCATCCTGCGGGCATGGACCTCTGGCTCTACTTTAACCACAGCACGACCAAACGGTGCTGATAAATTATGAAAGTGAATTCATCCCCAGGAGAGAGCTCAGTACATGAGCTTAACCTCTTAACATCCTCAGGGGCAGGAACATGGTTAGGCTGCACTGTAGCTGCATGCTAAACAAAGAAGCTTGGTCCTGGTGTCCTACTTGAACTCTCACTTTCCAGCTTTTTCTACCTGCTTAGGTTAGCACTGCACACAGGAACAGATGTGAACCAGGCGAGAGTCGAGAGGTTAGGAGTGAATAATTTTACAAACACTGAACTGAAATTCTTTGATTTAATTTTCATTCACTGGAAACTTTGAAAGAAGTTCTGCTTGGTGATGATCTGACATGAAACTACGACTGAAAACTTTTAATGTGCACAGCAGGAAGCAGAAATTGAAATAGCACTTTCTTTTCTCCAGTCTCCGCACTAAACTGTGAGCTGAATGAAGTAAAATAGCGGAGTGTAAGCTGTTATTAGTCTGCTTTTTCAGGCTTTCTGAAGTGAACTGAAGGTCAGCTGTACCGCTTTTTGTTTGGATCCTCTCTTTGTTCCCTCTTGGATGACACCAAGCATTCATGCAGCCTTTCGCAGTTTTACACCAGATTTCAGAGTGTAAGGTGTGTGTGTGTGTGTGTGTGTGTGTGTGTGTGTGTGTGTGTGTGTGTGTGTGTGTGTGTGTGTGTGTATGTGTGTGTGTGTGTGTAATATGTTCCTGCTCAGCAGAAAAATGGCTGAGAGATGAATGTTGCCTCTGACCTGATCTGAGTCTCTGTGGACTAATACCCGAATGGCTAATACACACAGTCTGTTCACACAGGCACTTTCCTCACCACTTTCCACTTTCCAGGCACACACACACACACACACACACAGGTTATTTATACAAGACACACACTTATATGTTTCCAACAGCAGATGCTCGAGCAGTCAGCTGTCAGATAGGTGTGATGTATAGTTGCTGCATTCAGCCTGCGAGCTGCTGTTCATGGTGACGCCATGACGGTTTGCAGACGTGCTATGGAGGTCAGTGGATCGCTTTCAGTGTCAGTGAGTCTGGAAGTGTATCACACCATTGGTTGGTTACTGTCTCCATTAAAAACAAATGTATTACGAGCTAATTAAGAGCAGTGGCTCGGTTTCACGGGGAGGCATTAGTGTGAGTGGGCATCAGTCAGAAATGATGCCTGAAGGTGACAGTGCCCATAAAAAAATGGGCGGTGCTCCAGTGATGTCACCCACTGGTTTGTGTGGTCTGGTACTGAAGACCTTCAGAGTGGCTGAGCCTGTAAACTCAGTGTTTACTGAGGTTCTTGCAGAGCGCCATTTCCCCACAGGCTTGTTTAGGACAGGAAGTCTGCGACCACAGCTATCACCCCCTGGTGGCCTATAAAAATATTTAAGTGTAAGGCAAATCCACACTGGCTTAATTTTTCAGACCCTGCATCTACGTGGATCTTTTCTGCCACCTGTGGTCATGCACTAACTACCAGGAGGGACTCACAGACTGAACTACACTCAGAAACACTACTGTCTAAGAGCATCGGTGCACGGTCCGAGCACAGCGTGGAGGAAGGTATGAGCAAAAAGTGCGCCAAACAGTAGTAGCTTTAATTACGCCACAGACAACAACGATGTGTTCACTGTCAGCTTGGCTCTCTCTCTCTCATCCTCTCCTCATGTTCAGGTTAACACTTGTAGTAAGAAAACTTTTAGTGTTTTTAACTTTTCCCTTTACTTGTCTGTGTGAGGAGGGGAACTCACGTGACAGAAAGGAAAGGAGCTCAACCACAGTGTAAGCAGCAGCAAAGACTCTCACACTGAGCTGAAACTAACAGAAATAAATTAGGTGAATAATGTAAATACTTTTGCATTGGATGTTTCTTGCTCTTTTTCTCTTTCTGCTTTCCAAGTGAATTTAAGATGAGTCTATGATTAAAATCACATCTCCAAAGACGATCCTGCAGACACACTTCCTCTGAATGCAACACCTGCTCCACAGAGTTTGTGACACCCAGCAGTACAAACATGTTCACTGTTGTTCTGTTTCTGGTGACATTTTTCTTTCTTTTTGTTTCCCTTTCTTAGCGACAGGAGGACTTCGGCTGTGTTGTGTGTAATGAAATGGTGACCTTTTGATAGCGCACGTATAATTGGCCAAATCAGCAGACCTTTCTCATGCTCTACAAAACACAATTCATTGGATTTACTATCAGTGATTATACACACACAGTCCTTTATGTACACACACACACACACACACACACACACACACACACACACACACACACACACACACACGCACACACACTCTTATATATTTGTAAACAGTGGACTGTAGGGCATCGGTCCCCAAATGGGGACCACGCTTTCTTATTTTGAAAAAACAAAATGAATTTAAAAGAACAGAAATTCTCATGTTTACTAAATCTAGTTCTGTTTTTCTTTGAATCTAAAAATGATTAAATCAGCTGTGTGAAATGTCCCTCTCCCCCTTCTGGCAGCAATAGGAATTACACAAGCACAGTCAGTTAATGGTGGCACATTTCCCATGTTCAAATCTGTTTCTTTACAGTTATCCGGCCTCCAACTTATTTATTTTTCAAACTCATTACTAACTTCCACCAATAATCCATCAGCCAATAATCTGGCACACCAGTCATTACTGGCCGACTTCCAGTACATTTGTACCAGTGCTTCAGCGCAGGAAGGCCTGCACGTATACCCCATTTAAAATTTCAGTGTGCTGCAAATTAAAGAGATAATTTCCTTGTACAACTCAGTGTTTGGCTTCACATCCCCACATCCAGCTGGAGGGCTGAAAGGTTTTCCTCTACTGCTTGATGTTTTGTTATGAGGTTAAATTTATTGAACAACAGTTGTGTCTGTCATTTTGTAGTAAAATTGCAGTCCTGCAGAAACTATGTCCCTGTTTGCGGAGGAATTTCTAGTAGCTGATCCATGATTGTGACTCATATAGTTAATCTTTGCATTTTTATAGATTGCATGAAACTCCATCTTACTGCTCTCTTGGTGTACCAAAGTTGCTTTAAAGAGTTCAGATAATGTTGCTCCTGCTTTGATCTCCAGCCACTGTTTGCCCTCCTCTCAGTGTAGCATGAACAACCTCTGGACTGTTGTTGGCTAAGCTAATGCTGAATATGCAGCAATCACAATAAAGTATATGGCCTTCACACTCCAACATGATCAACCCCTGTAAATTGAATAGATACATATAATGTATTACCCTTTGTACATGATTACATTTTGAATCTGTGGGATTCGCCACAGCTGAATGTAAGATGCTGCTGAACTGGAGCTCTGACAGGGTCGGTATCAACATGATATCTGCTGTGAATCTACCAAAGGTATCTCATGCAAGAGTTCCCAGAATATTACTGAAACCAGCCAGACATAAATGTTCATATCCAAAAACTTCAATGATAAAGAGGAAATGAGAGAGTAAATCGCCCCTCGACACTGGGTTTTCATGCAGCCTGAATGCTGGCGCTGCTGTTTGGTATTAGACTGCACAACACAGGTGTGCAAATGATGATGCTGATGTGTTACTGGATAATTTCAGCTCTCCATGTTGATAGTGGGAGTTTCCTGATCCCTGTGCTCATTCTTTGAGGTTTAATGGTGAAAATGCCTGAGAATATGAAGACTCAAATTCAGTGGAATTTGTGCTTCCTCTCACTGCACTGTTAATTTACGTTTTCGTCTCTGAACTTCAAAAGGCATCGGTGTGATCCACTTAAACAGCAGCAGGGAAAATGCTTATGTCTACTTCCACCATGAACATTCACCCGCTCCATAGCAAGATAAGTCTGATCAGAATCCATGTTCATCGCACACAGAGCCCCGCTGGGAGTAATCACATTATACACCTGCACAACCCCCAAGAAAAGGTGAAAGAGGGGAGAGTAAAGGTTAATGCTATATTGATCTGGAACAACAGTGGAAGTGGGAGGGAGGAAGAGAAAGGAAAGGGAGGACAGAAGGAATCTAAATTTAAGAGAAGGAGTGAGTTAAAGAGGTGACGCTTCAGAAGCTGAAGGTAAAATAACGAGTTGGCTGCAGACTTTAAGTATTTATAGATCACCTGAGGAGGAAGAGCTGCTGAATGCATAGCAACAAAGAGCGCAGAGTCCAAAGAAATCCCAACGTCAGAACTCCGAGATCGGAGCACTGGCTTTCTCTTCATACACCAACGAGTTTCCAGTTTCCAGCCTTATGTTGTCTTACTTGAGCCAGATGGAATTGGTGAGGTTTCTGGTATCTAGTGTCTGTCCAAATAATGCACATTTATAAACTAGGAACATTCTATGAACATAAATATTAATAGATGTGAAAACATCTGGAAAAGCGAAGTGAAGAGGTTTTGGAGGAAGGTTCAGAGGAGGTTGGAGATTGTTACCACCATAGGCTCATCCGGTCAGGATGAGAATGAACAGTCAGCAATCACTTGCAGGTTTTTCCATTTTATTGAATAATGAGCAAAAAGAAAGACACATGGACTGCCATCTCTGACAGGAAATAAAGTATGATTTAAGTAACTCAAAATAATACATGAACTCAGGAAACTCAAATAGAAACTCACCTCAGCTGCTGCCCCATGTGTGAAGAAAGAGTGAGGTGTAGGTGAGTGCAGTCCTTATATAACGAGTGACAGGCAAGCACCACACCCAATCAAAGGTGAGGAAGAGAAACAAGGTGCATATGGTGAAGTGAGTGTGCTAAAAGGTGAGCCTTCACAACAGAAGCGATCATTGAGGTCACAGATCAACTGAACAAAGACGTCATAGTTTTTAAAAGTAGCTTTACATGAATCACACTTAAAAATCATTTTATATGCTCACAGCAGCACCCCCTGCTGTTGTGGAGGGCAAATTTAACATGTTAGAGAAAATGATTGGCAGTTTGTAAAAATTACATTTCCAAAGCATGAAACGTTATTATTATTATTGTTATGACATTATCATGATGGTAGCGTTCAACTATTAGCAGGCTGTGGTAGGCAGTGAGTTGCACGGAGTTTGTAACACTCATGTTCTTATTATTATGTCAGGGAGGTCAAACACAGGATTCAAACCAGCCCCGTGGATGTTCATTTTTCTGATCATTTTCACAGTTTTACAACATTGTCACTAACAGACTCACCCACAGTACAATACTACCCCAGCGTTTAAAACTGAGGGTCCAATAGAAAACAGGAAAGTTCCTTTCAATGTGAACCATCAAATATCAGAACTTCATGTTTTTAAGTATGTCCACAGTAAAAAAGGATTTTCTGCAGATTAACAGAAAATTTCTCGTTTAATTATGGGACAAAAAGCAAATAATGAGCTGCCAGTGTAATTTTACTGATTTATTTCTGAAAGCATGGTTAAGCTATGCTGACTGCTTTCTTTGTTTTACTAAAGCAGAATTTCTTTATAATGTGATAATGTAATGCAGTGTAATGTTGAAATTACTTAAGACATTTTTGGGTGTTAATCACTTTAATGAAAGTGAAATTTTCAGAATGTAAACTGATTCATAAATCAACCAACTGAATTATTTTATAGGTAAAACTTTGCAGGCAGTTGTTTACTGGTCCTGCTCCCTGAGAACCGCCCCGAACCTTATGCCTGCCCTGGTGTGTAGTGGGCCACATGTGGCAGAATCATATTATTTTAGGGAGGCAGCACTTTAAAAAGCCCCACAGATTAAGGCCTGGCTACCAGACGTTCCCTACGTGGCACAGTTGCCCCAGACAACGACGCTACAGTCACCAGGACCAGCGGATTGGTAAGGAGTCAGCAGTAACAGACTCGAGAAATTAAGGAAGCACTGAGCACTGAGACTTGTTCCAACCCTCACCTATGGTCATAGGTTCTGCCTTATGGTCATAAGACTGAAAGAGTCAGGTCAGGAATATTAGGCTTGAATGAGTTTCCTCCACAGGATAGCTGGGTTTATACTTTCAGAGAGATCTCAGCTGAGTTTGTGACAGTTGAGGTGCTTAAGGTAAGGTTTTCTCAGGTATGCCAACGGGGAGGAGACCTCAGGGCAGACCTATATCTTATCCTGCCTGGGAATGCCTCCAGATCCCCCACGAGGAAGGAGGCAAAATGTGTAGAATACCACATTTCTCCTGCTGCTACTGCAACCCACCTTTGGAGAAGTGGAAGATGATGGATGGATGGATGGATAAATGAATAAATGAATGGATGGATGTGAGTTTACTGGTTTAGCCCATTTATAATCAAACACTTGCATTTGACTCAGACATCCATGATTCAGATGAACACTCCCCTCTTCTCCTCTTCTTGCCTCCTCTCCTGTCCTCACCTGCTCTTTCTTGTTTTAGAAGCATTTTGTTTTTAACTCTCCTTTAGCACCCCCCTCTCCTCCCCGCTCCTCCCCTCTCCCTCTCACCCCTCCAGCTCTGTTTCTTAGCTGATGGAGGAATTCAGGCTTCAAAAGAACACTGACCTTTTTATTCTGCAGCACACACAGCTGTAAAGTCACACACATCGATGTGCAGAGCGCCGCATAGCGCAGCTCTCACACTAATAGGTTGTCAACACACACTCCAAACATTCACACACACACACACTTGGTTTATTAAGATGCACAAACACACAAGGTAATGAAATTCAACCTGATGAAAACAGCCAGCGTTACCATGGAGAGAGTAGAGACGTTTTCCTCCGATGAAATGAGGGAAGGGACAAATCCTGAGGGAGAGGAGCGGAGGGGGCTAACAAATCTGCAGGCTGCAGATAAACACAGAGGTGAAGAAGAGCAGAGAATAAGGGAGTGGGAGAGGTGTCTATTAGGAGGACAGAGTGAAAAGCTGAGCTCCCGGATTTGCAGGCTCTGATCAGTCTTTGACCTGAAGCACGAGTTGTTAAACCCTGAACACCACAGCACTTGTGAGGAGGAGGAGGGCGAGGAGGAGGATGAGGAGGACTGGACACGGCCAAAACTAAATCCAGAGTGTAAAACCGGAAAGCTGGACAGACTTAAAACAAATCCCCTAACAAAGACTCTGATCTGAGCCCAGTCCTAAAATCCTAAATCCTGATACACGAGACAATAATCCAGCAAAAATAATCCTGTTTCATCTATGAACTGTAATTGGACAATAAGCGATGAAGTTTAACAGCTTTTAGGAGCCTCTCATTAGGAGCCCATTTGTGGATGCTGATTCACTGAATGTCTTCCGAAAACACACATTCTCACACTTTACATCACAAAAGTGGTTTTCTTTCATTTATGGAAGGGCCACAGTGTCTCTCCCTCCCATCTCACTGATGACATTCATCAGTGCATTCATTCTCCTGGCAGGTTAGTCAGGGACCGGGTTTGAAAACCTGAGCGGCACATACAGTGGGGCAAAAAAGTATTTAGTCAGCCACCGATTGTGCAAGTTCCCCCACTTAAAATGATGACAGAGGTCAGTAATTTGCACCAGAGGTACACTTCAACTGTGAGAGACAGAATATGAAAAAAACAAATCCATGAATTCACATGGTAGGATTTGTAAAGAATTTATTCGTAAATTAGGGTGGAAAATAAGTATTTGGTCACCTCAAACAAGGAAAATCTCTGGCTCTCACAGACCTGTAACGTCTTCTGTAAGAAGCTTTTCTGTCCCCCACTCGTTACCTGTATGAATGGCACCTGTTTGAACTCATCATCTGTATAAAAGACACCTGTCCACAGCCTCAAACAGCCAGACTCCAAACTCCGCCATGGCCAAGACCAAAGAGCTTTCAAAGGACACCAGGAAAAGTATTGTAGACCTGCACCAGACTGGCAAGAGTGAATCTACAATAGGCAAGCAGCTTGGTGTGAAAAAATCAACTGTGGGAGCAATCATCAGAAAATGGAAGACATACAAGACCACTGATAATCTCCCTCGATCTGGGGCTCCACGCAAGATCTCATCCCGTGGGGTCAAAATGATCATGAGAACGGTGAGCAAAGATCCCAGAACCACACGGGGGGACCTGGTGAATGACCTGCAGAGAGCTGGGACCAAAGTAACAAAGGTCACCATCAGTAACACACTACAACAGCAGGGAATCAAATCCCGCAGTGCCAGACGTGTTCCGCTGCTGAAGCCAGTGCATGTCCAGGCCCGTCTGAAGTTTGCCAGAGAGCACATGGATGATACAGCAGAGGATTGGGAGAATGTCATGTGGTCAGATGAAACCAAAGTAGAACTTTTTGGTATAAACTCAACTCGTCGTGTTTGGAGGAAGAAGAATACTGAGTTGCATCCCAAGAACACCATACCTACTGTGAAGCATGGGGGTGGAAACATCATGCTATGGGGCTGTTTTTCTGCCAAGGGGACAGGACGACTGATCCGTGTTAAGGACAGAATGAATGGGGCCATGTATCGTGAGATTTTGAGCCAAAACCTCCTTCCATCAGTGAGAACTTTGAAGATGAAACGAGGCTGGGTCTTCCAACATGACAATGATCCAAAACACACCGCCCGGGCAACAAAGGAGTGGCTCCGTAAGAAGCATTTGAAAGTCCTGGAGTGGCCTAGCCAGTCTCCAGACCTCAACCCCATAGAAAATCTGTGGCGGGAGTTGAAAGTCCGTGTTGCTCGGCAACAGCCCCAAAACATCACTGCTCTCGAGAAGATCTGCATGGAGGAATGGGCCAAAATACCAGCTACTGTGTGTGCAAACCTGGTAAAGACCTATAGTAAACGTTTGACCTCTGTTATTGCCAACAAAGGTTATGTCACAAAGTATTGAGTTGTATTTTTGTTATTGACCAAATACTTATTTTCCACCATGATTTACGAATAAATTCTTTACAAATCCTACCATGTGGATTCATGGATTTTTTTTATTTATTTTTTTCCACATTCTGTCTCTCACAGTTGAAGTGTACCTCTGGTGCAAAATACTGACCTCTGTCATCATTTTAGGTGGGGGAACTTGCACAATCGGTGGCTGACTAAATACTTTTTTGCCCCACTGTATCAGGAATACAGTGGCTCAAAATCTGGATGTGGCTGTGACTTTTTTTTTCCATGTATGGTAATCATCTCAAGTTTCATGCTCCTTTTAAATTCCAAAATGCTTTCATGGCTCGAACCCGTCCGTCTTTCTGTTCCATCATGCTTTAGTCCATCTAAACAGGCAGCATGGTGCTTTCATCAGGCTGCCTCTCCCAATGTTCTCAGCTCTGTTCATCACTGTTTGTTCTTGTCATTGTCAGTGTGGATTCTAGTCTGTCTCATTTAGTTTTAGTTTTGTTTTTGTTCAGGCTTGCTCAGTTTTTAATTTTAGTAATATTTTTCATTTATGGTTTATTCCCTGAGTTTCAGTCATCTCTGTATTCACCGTGTCCTGTTTTGGAATCTCCATCACCTTCTCCATCATTAGATGTTCACATGTTTAGTCAATAGAGTTTAGTTAATAAAGGTTCATTTTTGGTTAATTTCATGAGTCTGCAGTCGGGTGCAGAAATCTACATAATCCATAAATCAGCAGAATTCCTATACCAAGCTTGTCATGCCTCTCATTTTCTGAAAAGCATATTCGATGTATATGTTTGCTCAAATTTTGAAACGTTTTGCATGTGGCAGTAATTCTTTTTCCATGTATAGTAATCATCTCAAGTTAGAAGTTCCTTTTAAGTTCCAAAAGGGTTTCATGAATCCAGCCTTCCAACCAGGCTGTATTCCAGCCATCATGCTTTCATCCAGCTGACCCGGTCATACTTGTGTGCTGCTGCACTTTGGTCAGTCCAGTGAGGCAGGTTTCCTGTACCGTCATGCTTTCATCCAACTATCTGGGCTGTACTCCTGCTCCCTCCTGCTGTGGTTAATCTGAACAGGCTGTATTCTTGTGCCTTCATGCATTCATCAGTGGAACCAGGCGGTAATCTTGCCCTGCCATGTTTCAGTTTCTGAGAAATACCAGCAACATGCTTCATGAATAGATTTGCTTGAGAGGGATTTGGATGTGACTTATACCGAGTACAGTAATCATCTGACTTTCAAGTTCCTTTTAAGCTGTAAAAAGGTCAGCTTTCATGTTTCTGACCAGGTCATGCTCCATTATTGTCGTGTTGTCACAGCTCGCAGTTTGTTAAAAGCACCAGAAACATGATGAATACATCTTGTTTGCCTTTAATATATTCCATGTACCCGACAACTCAGTTTCCTGCTCACTCTGACAACCATCCTCTTGTTTTAATTTAACATGATGCTTCTATTATCACTAGGACTGAGCTCAGAATGTGGAAAAAGGCCTGTGAGGTTGAATTTGTCCTCAGCATTACCAAACTGCTACAGCTGACCACACAGGCTTGAAGTCTGTGTTGCTGTGGGATACATTATCAGTCATGACAAATTGAATCAGCTCCTCACACTCTCCTTGAAAGCACAGCACTCCCCACCATGACACACTGATTGATTTGTAACAGGCAGTGACAGACAGTCCAAACTGGCTTTCCTCCAAAGCAAATGGATGCTCCTGTCTTCAAATACAGAGTCCAGCACCTGAGAAGCAAATAAACCCCTGAAAGTGGCACACAGCATTTCTGTTCTCACAGCTTAATCAGGCTTGAAAGGCAGAAACTCGCCTGCTGCTCCAGTTGCCTGTCTGTGTTATTTAAAGTGATTTATCCATTTTAATTGTGCAGTTTGTTAGGCTGAAGCTGACAGTGATTTCCATTTTCAACTGATCTCTCAATTATGTCTGTTGTATGTATGTATGTATGTATGTATATATATATATATATATATATATATATATATATATATATATATAGCGCTGATAATGTCACTACAGAAAAGAATATAGCCCATATGAATATAGCCCATTTCACTGCCCTATGCATAGCCAAGAAAACAGTCCTCATGAACTGGAGAAATAAAAATAATCTTAATTCTAACCAATATAGAGATTATCTATTAGATTACATGATACAGCCTCTGCCACCACATCAGATCAATTGCTCTGGGCTCCTTTGATCAGCTCCATCACCTAGTGGGGGTGGGGGGTCATAGTTTAGTCCCACCTTCACTGTTGTGATTGGTGTGGGGGTAGGGGCAGGCTTAGGGCGTCGGGGGGTTCCCCGGGAGCATCTTCCTTGGAGGGCTCAACCCGGGGTAGCGGTCATGGCCCATTAAGGGCTCTATTGGCTCTCAGGTGACTGTTTCCTCGTGGCTGCGTGCAGCGGGGCTAGGGGAGGGTCTGTGCTGACGGACGTGGGCTACTGACCTGGTAGCCTGGCTGCCCCTGGGTGGGTCCGGGATGGGCGTGAGGTTCTGGGGGCGCTCCGTCTCTGGGCTGGGGCCCTGGCTGGGCCTCGGGGGCTTGATCTCAGCCTGGGTGTTTATTGTCTCTGGTACCTCTTTCTAGAAGGCAGCAGGGTAAAGAGTGTGTGTGAGGGGTGTGTGGGGTCCTCCACAATGCTGGTGGCTTTGCAGATGGAGCGGGTGCTATAAGTGTCCTTAATAGAGGGAAGAGAGGCTCCAATGATCTTCTCAGCTGCTCTCACTGTCCATTGTAGGATATTAACATCTGATAAGGTGCAGTTACCATACCAGACAGTGATGCAGCTGCTTAGGACACTCTCAATATTCCCTCTATAGAACGTGGTGAGAATGGATGGAGGGAGATGGGCTTTTCTCAGCTTCCGCAGGAAGTAGAGACATCGTTGAGACTTCTTAGTTGTAGAGCTGGTGTTGAGGGACCAGGAGAGGTTCTCCGCCAAGTAAACATCAAGGAATTTGGTCCTTGTTATGGCCCGTCTAGGCGCGGCCAGACCACAACATAAAGGGTGATCGATCCCCGTCCAACCCCATGCAGCACGTCACACACTTAATACTTTGTGACAATGATTTATTTACAATGAGTGCAGTTAAACAAAGGAAGGGAGCATACCATAACTTCAGGGTGAACCCAAGGCCAAAACAACAAACAAAAAGTAACCTATCTCAGGAATAAACACAACTTACCTACTCAAAAGAATTGACTCAAACGACAATCACTTTCCTCCCTGCCTAACAAAAACAGGAGAAAACTGATCAAACAAAAAGGCGGTCCACCCCTACATGCTCTTACATTAACCAACATAGTGACACAGTGAACGGTCTGCCGGTTGGGTTGGGCCGAGGATGAATGACCTGGCAGTCCCTGGCGGTTTCTTCTTATCCGCTGCCTCCCGGTCCTTAGCCAATCGGTGCGATCCATCCACCCTGGATGCACCAATCACGGAGGAGCACCTGCACGCTCAAATTTACATATGATAATTACGACAACAGTCGTAACAGTCCTCTTGACGACCTCCACAGAGGATCCATCAATCCATTGATGTTAAGTGGACAGTGATCTCTCCGTGCTCTCCTGAAGTCAACCATCATCTCTTTTGCTTTGTCCACATTCAGAGACAGGTTGTTGACTTTACACCAGTCTGTTAGCTGTTGCACCTCCTCTCTGTATGCTGACTTGTCGTTCTTCTTGATGAGACCCACCACAGTCGTGTCATCGGCGAACTTGATTATGTGGTTTGAACTGTGCATTGCTGAGCAGTCGTGAGTCAGTAGAGAGAACAGAGGTGGGCTGAGTGTCAGTGAGGACATCTGTCAGCTGGTTTGCACATTTCCTGAGCACTCTTCCAGGAATGTTTTTTGGACCAGCAGCTTTCCGTGGGTTTACTCTGCGAAGAGTTTTCCTCACATCAACAGAGGTCAGACACAGAACCTGGTCGCTGTGAAGTGTGGTGGACTTCCTCATCAGCACATCATTCTGAGTGTCAATCTGTGCACAGAAGTTGTTCCGCGCATCTGGTAGGGAGGCGTCACCATCACAGGCAGGTGTTATCTTCTTGTAGTTGGTGATGGCCTGGATGCCCTGCCACATGCGCCACATGTCACTGCTGTCCTGGAAGTGGCTGTGGCCATCAGAGCGTTTTGCTGCTCTGATGGCTCGAGACAGTTTGGCTCTCGCTGTTCCCAGGGCCGCCTTGTCATTTGCTCTGAAGGTGGAGTCTGGAGTCTTTAGCAACTCACGCACTTCTGCAGTCATCCGTGGTTTCTGGTTGGAGCATGTTATGATAGTCCTGGAGTCAGTGACATCATCGATGCATTTGGTGATGTAGCTGGTCACACAATATGTGCGCTCCTCCAAGTTGGTGCGGTTGCCATTTGTTGCCCAGTCAGTGTGCTCAAAACAGTCCTGAAGAGCAGAGAGAGCTCCTGCAGGCCAAGTTCTCACCTGTCTCAGAACCGGTTTGCAGCGTCTGACGAGCGGTCTGTATGCTGGAATTAGCATAACAGACAAGTGGTCTGAGTGTCCAAGATGGGGGCGGGGCTTCGCTCATCACAAAGTCCATGTGTTGATGGAATTTCAGAAACACTGACTTGAGATTTGCATGGTTGAAATCTCCGGCAATAACAAACAGTCCATCGGGGTGTGAGCTCTGGAGCTTGCTGATCTCCCCGTACAGCTCACAGAGTGTCTTTTTGGCATTAGCGCTGGGTGGGATGTACACTGCTGTAATGAGCACAGCAGTGAATTCCCAAGGTAAATAAAAACGTCTGCATCTAACAGTCATAAACGCTACCAGCAATGAGCAGTAATTAGAAACTAGCACTGAGTTCTTGCACCATTCCAAGCTGATGTAGACACATAAGCCACCACCTTGAGCCTTACTACACAGAGCTGCATTTCTGTCAGCACGAAATGAGGTGAGCCCATGTAGCTGAATGGCAGTGTCCAGAACTCTGTCACTGAACCATGTTTCTGTGAAAACAAAGATGCAGCAGTCTCTAAATTCCCGCTGTGTGGTCCGCTGGAGTCTAATGTAGTCCAGTTTATTGTCCAGTGAGCAAATGTTTGAGAGCAAGATGTGTGGAAGAGCGTGGATTTGCTCTTAGTCTTAGCACAGACCCCCTCGTGCTTGCCGCACTTCCGCTTCCTCACACACCACTTTTGGCAATCCTTCCCCTGGCCACGGCAACAGGCAACGCCAGGAACTAAAGGCCTGATTTCCGTAGCAACCTGAGGACACACAGCGCTTCCAGCAGTTCCTGGTCAGTTTTTATATGATGATGAAATGGTCATGATGAAAAGGCGATAGAGAGCACAAAAACAGCACCATTTTGGTCCGGAGTGGCTGCTGCATGCTGCTGCCGTCTCGCCAGAATGCTGGTCATCTACCAATCAGAAGATTGGTAGAATACCCGTTCTATCACTTATGTGAGTGTTCCACCTTGTGGGTGAATACGGCGGACCAAAACAAACCAGTCCTTTCTTTGACTTCTTTGAGATAATCAGGTGGCTTTATGAATGGATGTTAAACTTTTAATAGTTATATTGTTGGAAAATAGATGGTGGTGTGGTTTATGATTAGATGTTTGGTTGGATGGATGGAGGGTTGAACACAAATCAGATTTGGTGGCTACAGAGTTTGTTGTCTTCTCGTAGGGTTAATGATTTGTTGGTTATACAGATGGATGATGAATACTTGAATGTTGGGGGGATGTCATATGGTGCTTGGCTTTATGATTCCATGGTTGGATGCTGCAGGTTTGTTAGCTGGCCTTGAGGTATAAAAGTCCAAATGAGCTGAAGAAAAATAAGAAATAATCACTAATGGAAAGTTTTTTTCTCAGTTCAAGGTGATTTTAGTTTTAGTGAGAAGTCCTCGTAAATAACTGGTCACACTTCCTGGTGTTCACGCCTACAGTATTGCCATCAATGGAACACTACCCACAACATTTCAGCTTCCTGCAGGTGGTTTTTCAGAAGCAAATCAGTTTCTTTGTCACAGCTCTGTCACAGCACCGTTGCCTGTGTTAAAGGAAAGCAGTCCTCCCCATCACATCCTGCTTCCAGCACCATGCCAGGCACACAAGACCCACAAAGCTCCAATAAAATAACACAATCTGTTACTGATGTTCAGACCAGTGTGTGCTGGTGTGGAGCCAAGACTTCACCTGCACTGCCATCCAGCCTGGCACAGCCATATGCACTAACCTGTGTGTGTGTGTGTGTGTGTGTGTGTGTGTGTGTGTGTGTGTGTGTGTGTGTGTGTGTGTGTGTGTGTGTGTGTGTGTGTGTTTGTTTGTTTTAAATCCATGCATACAATACATGCAGAGGGTGTGCAGCAGTGTGTGCAGAGCTGCACTGTGGTCAACAAAGAGTGAGCAGAGTGATGATAATGCCATTATTATGTGTTTCTGGGCGACCGTGGCTCAGGGGGTTGGGAATCGCATCTGTAACCGGAAGGTCGCCGGTTCGATCCCTGGGCTCTCTGTCCTGGTCGTTGTGTCCTTGGGCAAGACACTTTACCCTACTGGTGTTGGCCAGAGGGGCCGATGGCGCGATATGGCAGCCTCGCTTCTGTCAGTCTGCCCCAGGGCAGCTGTGGCTACAACTGTAGCTTGCCTCCACCAGTGTATGAATGTGAGAGTGAATGAATAGTGGTATTGTAAAGCGCTTTGGGTGCCTTGAAAAGCGCTATATAAATCCAATCCATTATTATTTCTGTTGACTGAGCAGAGACATGATGTTCCTGGCTCCATGTTCCTGGAGAGACTCGAGCACTCGTGTAGTCATATCTCTGCCTGTACAGGTGCCTCCACAAGACAAATTTATAGAGACCGTAGAAACAGGTGTGGTGATTCATTTCTAAAATGATTGTGTACTGTGTGATGACTCCACACGGTATAACTTATTTTATAAAGAAGCTGTAATTAACAGATTTTTATTATGTAAAGCTGTTTCTGACGTTTCCAACCATCTTTGAACTGTTGTTTTTCCAGGGCAAAATGATTGCAAAGCAAACACTCTAACGACTTTTATAACCTTTTAATAAGTGGTGCTGAAGGTTCTTACAGTATGTTTAATTTAACATGGCCTGTTAACTTCTCATTAGGGATCACGATTGATTATTGCTGGTAGTTTCTGCTTGCAGCATGAAAGGATTTGTTTGAGCACTGACTGGACTGACCAACACTCAGAACAATGGGAAAGTCCCACTGACCCAACTGCCTCCCTCAGATGGGAGGAAACTGGTTCAGGAACAATCCAGGAACCACCAAGTTTCAAACCTGACTGGTTTGAACCTTGAACTGGAAGCTTCTGGAACACCAGCATCATGTCCACAGTAGTTTCACATCTCCATGGACCAAGAGGGTACAGCTGCCCACAAGGACGAGCCAAACACCTTCTGGAGAAAGGTCTGATGATCAGACGACACAAAGACTGAGCTGTCTGGACACGACGATAAGAGGTATGTTTGGAGGAATAAAGGTGAGGTTTCCAAACCTAAGACTACTGAACCATCTGTCAAGCATGGTGTTGGTAGTATCATCCTCTGGGCTGTTTTGCTGTCAGTGGCTTGAATAATGAATGAAGTCATCAACTTAACCTCAAATCAGCAGCTAGACATTTGAAACTTGGACATCATGTTCCAACGGGACAATCACAAATCAGAACTGGTTTAGGATAAAGCAGGATAACATTAAGCTTCTGGAATGGCCTTCCCAAAGCCCTGACCTCAACCCGGTGGAAAATGTGTGGACTATGCTTAAAAGCCAGGTCTGTGCCAGGAAATGAACCAATTTAAATGAACTCTACCAATTAAGGAGCTTGGAAAGAAAAGCATCTGGCTTCTTTAAGGTCTTTAACAAGTCCAGACACTTTTCTTTCCAAGCTCCTTTGATTAAAATGACCTGGATGACTGAGAACCTTCACAGACAACTCTACCAATTCTACCCAGAAGAGCGGTCAAATATCAGCCAAATCAAAAATCAAGACCACCTTCTGTGGATAGAAACTTCTGACCACAACTGTAGTTAGTTCAAGTTGTGACAAGTTGTAAATAAGTGATTGATTTTTAGTTAGCCGAGTTTTTGTCTTTAGCTGTGTAGCCATTTTTCTGCAACTCTGAGTGCAAAAATAACCTGCAGAAGAATAATTGTCATGAAGTTACCAGGCAGAGGTTACATCCTGACTCTGATCAGATAGCGCACTACAATAACGTTTTTTTTTCTCTTTAAAGAAGGGTGGATCTCGGGGGCTGTGAGAGGAGACCATGTTAGAACTGTGATCATTTTTGCCTGTCACTGTCACCTGTATGTTATATGGTCTTATATAACCTGCACAGAGAGACCACAGATGCTGTCATATTGCCTTCATTTACACTGTTGCTGTTCAATAAATCAAAAAAAATAAATAAAGAACTGTTTCCAAAAGAAAAAGCCCTTAATCTACATGACAGCTGTTAACTGCTCATATAAAACATGACAGCTGCCAGTGAGTCCGTTGTAACTAGCAACGCCTCCAGCTAATAAGCCACAACATCAGACTGGATGATGACGAGGAAAGAAGTGGCCGACAGTCTGTTTAAAGGTGGCCTTATTACAGAGCAGATATTCAGACAGTCGTGATGGCACTGATGTTCTGGAAAATCTGCAGGAAGCGCCTCTCCCTGTGAAAGGAGGAGTTTAAAGGAAGCTGTTAAAACAAACAGTGACCCGTGTGCTCTTGTGCTTCCAGCGTTTTCATGTGAACCATAATGCCATCGCTGCCACCCTGGGTAAGATTAATACTGCACACAAAGAGGCAGACACGCTGTGAAATAAGACACAGCCTCTTCCAAAAGGACGTGTCCTTTACCTCTAGCTAACACACACACATACACACTGTCTCTTATGGAACAACTGTGACAGAGGAGAGGACAGATAGCCCCAAGCTACAATCCTGTGAAAAACGTTCAATAAACAGCGGAATCTCTCCTCCATTATCCTGCTGCCAGGGGACCGCCGTTTACCCAGACACTATTTACATGTTGTAATTTGTCAGCAACATTAACACGGCGCACAATAGCAATTCAGCTCTCTGTGAATACAACAAGATCAGCCGGCGAGCAAAAGGACAGGAGGGAAAGAGTGCGAGCGAGGACTGAAGGGGGAAACTGATTTACAGAGAGAATTAGGCAAACCGGGCCGATGCACAAACACACAGAAAACCACACATGTGCACACAGTGTGCAGCAACGTGATAAGAAATGCAGGATCATTTATCTGCTTGCTAAAAGTCTCCGTCTCTCCTCCTTTATCCGTAGCCTCTTTTCCCACATTCCTCTTCCCTCCCTTGCCCTTCAGCCAGGGCTGGTGATGCTGCTTTATTTGTGTTGCTGCTTTCAAACACAGATGATTCAAACCGCTCCACATCAGGCACAAAACCCATGATAAGGACATCCAGACACGCCGAAGCCATGCTGCCATCCACCTGCTTCTATTAGAACAGCCTGAATGGAGATGCTGAACACTCAAAACAGTCTTTAGCATCACTGTGGGTGTAGATTTTAGGGGCGACGCCGGGGACAATATGTGCATCTTTCCCTTCAATGAAAACGTGGAAGCAGTGCTCAGAAAAGTCGACAGCACATGTTGTATCATCACCTGGTTCCTGGGTCAGGATCACATCCACCTGAGTGAGAGTTTGGAAGACTCAGATATGAGAATAGAAAAAGTGTAGTCCCAGCACAGGTATGAGACATCATGTAAGAGGTATCATCATCATCGTCATCGTCATCATCATCGTCATCACGAGGTGTGTGTGCCATGGTCCCAGGGCGCCCTGGGGCTTCTCTCTGCTTTGCTGTTTCTGGAAGAGATGGGCAGGTCCCCGAGTAGTCCCGCCTTTGGGTGGCGTCCTCTGTTTCCCAACACACCTGTTACTCATCTCCTCACCCTGCTGGTATTTGGACTGAGTTCCCATTTCTGTATAGCTGTATATTTCATATTTCTGTATAGTTTTTTTTTTCATATTTATATCCTGTTCATAGCCTGTACATAGCTTGTACTCACTATCGCCTGTACATACTTATAGTTATAGCATATTCATAACATACTTCATACAGTGTACATATTACATACCACAATAGACACATTTCTGTAATATACTTACATATCTATATTATTGCTAATATATATTGTAATATATCTATATCACTAAAGCACTTCTGGATGGATGCAAACTGCATTTTGTTGCCCTGTACCTGTGACATGTGCAATGACAATAAAGTTGAATTCTATTCTATTCTATTCTATTTAAGGAGCAGCTCAAGCCACTACCCTCCACCAGGTTGTCGTCTACGTTCGCAGTAATTAAGTTTTCTGAAGCTTACCTGTGCCAGCGATCTCTGTTGTTCAGAAGCCGCCCTGGAACGGTTACCTGGAGCACTCTCTCACTCACCTGCTGCCTCCCAGCTTGGTCCGCTCTCCTCATGAAGATGTTCACCTGTCAGATCCACCTGCCCATCCACTGTCTCTTGACTCCCTAACTTTCTCTAAGTGCTGCTGAGACAAACACAAAGCAAAGGTTTTGCATGAGCTGACTCTTCTCCAAACATCCAAACACACAACCCTTGTGCTGCTGATTTGAATCAGCTGGAGGCACCGTGACCTGTGGATTGTCCCGATGCCATTAGCTATCAGAAAAGAGGATGCTGAGATTTTATGACATATAGACTGGAATGATCTGTATACTGTGAAGTGCTGGATTTACTCAAGCTAACATTTCAGGCCTGAGAGCCCTGTACCTTTCCATCATATTCCCTATACTTCACACTTTATGCATTTACACATCTTGTTTTATGATTTTGTGATTTGTGCTAATGATAAACTTAGACAGTTTTAGTTCTCATGATTTGTAGTAATGGCTGACTGTGAGATTTTACACCTCCTAATTGGCAGATTTGACAGTAAAAACTGTCATCAAAGTTTCAATATTAATTGCAGCGGATTGTAAATCTGTCATAACAGGTGATTGTTTGTGACACTATACGATGACCTTGACTATAAACATGTCAAAATGACTGTGCTGATGAAGGATGATGGGCTCTGTGAAGTCTGCCAAGAAGTGATGTAATTCAAGGTCAGGGTTCACAGCGGAAACAGCAGAGATCATAGATCATAAGCACATAGAAATGTGGAACCGATTCTTTGTTAAGATTCAGACACAGATTGGGAATAAGTAGACTTGTAGTCAAGACCACCTAAACCAAGACAAGACCAAGACCAGAGGGTATCGAGACCAAGACAAGACCAAGACCAGAGGGTATCGAGACCAAGACAATACCAAGACCAGAGGGTATCGAGACCAAGACAAGACCAAGACCAGAGGGTATCGAGACCAAGACAATACCAAGACCAGAGGGTATCGAGACCAAGACAAGACCAAGACCAGAGGGTATTGAGACCAAGACAAGACTAAGACCAGAGGGTATCGAGACCAAGACAAGACCAAGACCAGAGGGTATCGAGACCAAGACAAGACTAAGACCAAGACAGACCGAGTCAAGACCAAAACAAAGTCGAGACACGAGCCACTTAGTGAAAAAGTTAGTTTGGATTAATTAGGCTGAAGCTGTGTGAGGTACTGGCCTAGTTAGCGCATTACCTCCAGCAGACAGCAGCTAACATCCCCAAAACAGACCAAGACTGCAACTACTGCACAACCTGTTTAATCAGGTTAAAGTGACATGATGTTTCAGGAGCTTTTATTCATTTACCCGCTCACATAGAGAGCTAAGGCTCTTCTGTCTGCCTTCTGACAGTGTAAATATCTCTCTGGAGTCCTCATGTCATATGCCGGCCTTTTTCTGCTTAATTTCAGTCTCGTGTCTCCTTTTTGATCCGCCGCTGCTCTCCACACTTATCACTCTACTCTGTCTGGACACAGTCACTGCCATCAGCACGATTCATCCTGCTCTCTCAGAAGAACAGCGACGGCATGGGAGATTTATTCTAAAGAAATTCTAGTAGTGCTCCTTTCAGACGTACAAGCGGTCACTGAGGAAGCTCTCAGAGTCCTTTCAGATGTTAAATTGAATCTGTAAGAAGTTCTAAAGTCTAGAAAGCATGTATGAGATTTAATGGCCCTGAATGCCCTCAGGGTCGATTTTCCAGGAGTTTTCCACTGCAGGAACCTGTGGGCCTTATAATCATGTCATGCATATCAGGAGTATATGTCATCCTCTACTGAGCAGGCTGTTTTTATCCATTATAAGCAGCGATAAAGAGAACAGAAATCAAGCACTGATGGCACAAGTAAAATCTCTGGTGCTAAATGTAGTGGGAGCTGACATGGTTCCTTCAGTGGGATTTGAACCCAAACCACAATCTTGTCTTCACCTAACCCTGGGAAAAGCACTCTTGGTGTTGAAACCGTTGCCATTTTTTCCTCGAACCCAGATGCCCCCCGGATCATCTCAGACTCTTATATTGAGTTAATTAAACCCCCACTCTACCTCCTCATGACAACTTCCATTCAGCAAGCTGAAATGACTTCCAATGAATGTGACGACAAACTCCTAACAGTTGGAAGTGGCCTTGTACTGTATGTGTGGAAGTGATAACACATAATCACCATTCAGCAGGTTACCATGAAACTGGAAATGGTAAATGGACTGGCTTTTATATGGCGCTTTATACAACACAACTAATTCACCCCTTCATACAAGCACTTGCTTCTATGCTTTTTCTACCCAAGTACTTTCTCCACGATCCACTATGAGCTTCTGCAGCAAAGGCTGTCCTTGGATTTCAGGTGAGTATCACACCAAATCCCAACTCCAAACAGAACTGCAGGAAACACTTTGTACACAGTTACAGACTGTGTACAAAGTTCTAGAGTATTTTATAGCGTCTGACAGTGTGAATCTGCTATCTGAGCACTGATTGGCTAATAGCAGACAGAAAACCTCTAGTTAGAGGTGTGTTGGATTTGTGCTTTGCTCACCTAATGCTGTGGTCAAAAGAGAGCACAGCTGAAACAAAACAAGCGGAGATGAAGATAAGATAAGATAAGATAGAACTTTATTAATCCCTCGGGTGGGTTCCTCTGGGAAATTCGATTTCCAAAAAAAGCACAGCAACGACCGAAGTTACAGTTACAGAATTGTTATATATATATATATATATATATATACACACACACACACACACACACACACACACACACACACACACACACACACACACACACACACACACACACACATATAAATACAGAAACAAATATAAATAAAATATACAAAGGGGATAAATAGAATAAATAGGAATAAAAAATAAAAATACAAGTGAATTGCACATTTCAAGTATTGAGTCTGTTGACTATTTACAAAAAGTATTGCACAAGGTATTGCACAGTGAGGTGAAGAGGCACTACAGCTTAGTTGTTCCCCCCTCCTTTGTCCTCCTGTTTCCCCTCCCTCTCCCCTCCAGAGAGGAGTTAAACAGTCTGATGGCGTGTGGGACAAAGGAGTTTTTAAGTCTGTTAGTTCTTGTCTTGGGGAGAAGCAACCTGTCACTGAACAGACTCTTCTGGTTGTTTATGGCCGTGTGCAGAGGATGCCCAGCATTGTTCATAATGTCCATCAGTTTCTTTAGTGTCCTTTTCTCTGCCACTGTCACCAGAGTGTCCAGCTTCATGCCGACCACAGAGCTAGCCCTCCTGATCAGTTTCTCCAGCCTGGATGAGTCCTTCTTTGCTGTGCTGCTCCCCCAGCACACCACAGCATAGAAAAGTACTCCAGCAACCACCGACTGGTAAAACATCCTCAGGAGCTTCCTGCAGATGTTAAAAGACCTCAGCCTCCTGAGGAAGTACAGTCGGCTTTGGGCTTTTTTATACAGGTGCTCTGTGTTGCATGACCAGTCCAGTTTATTGTCCACCCACAGCCCGAGGTACTTGTACTTGTTGACCACCTCCACCTCCTCCCCCTCTATCTGAACCGGCAGTGGACCTTCTCTGGACCTCCCGAAGTCCACAACCAGTTCCTTAGTCTTTGAGGTGTTGAGTTGCAGGTGGTTTGTGTGACTCCATGCGACAAAGTTCCTCACCAGACTTCTGTACTCCTCAGAGGGGTAAAGCAGAGGGGTAAAGCACGGTTTGAGCTGTTTGAGCCCGATGCCAATCATTACCATTAGAATCTTGTTCTTTAAGATAAGATAAGATAGAACTTTATTAATCCCTCGGGTGGGTTCCTCTGGGAAATTCGATTTCCAAAAAGCACAGCACCGACAGAAATTACAGTTACAGAATATTATATATATATATACACACACACACACATACACACACATATATAAATACAGAGACAAATATAAATAAAATATACGAAGGGGATAAATAGAATAAATAGGAATAAAAATAAAAATACAAGTGAATTGCACATTTCAAGTAAGCTACTCCCTGTATTGGGTGCCAGTAGATCATCTGACTTCACCTCCACCAATCCCAGCATCCCCCTCTGTCATGCCAGCCCTCTGCATGTACTCCTTTACTACATCCATGAACCTCCCCCGAGCTCTTCCTCTGTTTCTCCACCCTCCCTCCTCTACACATCTTCAGACCATCTCAGCCTCTGTGACTCTGCAGTCCCTCTGATGGGCTCATTTCTAACACCTTCAGCTCAACCTCCACAGTCTCCAAACATCCCAGCAGGTCTCAGTGCCATCTTTAACACCCCCCCCCCCACACACCACCACCTTTCACTCCTGTTGCTCTCCTCCTGTCAAAAATCAGCCATTAGGATTTGAATATGGGATGATATAAAGTCTTTCTCCTCTTAATAAAATATATTAACATACTGTCTGCTAATCCTGATTAATTTTGTATGATTTCGAGAAGACATGGTTAGAGCTTTTGAAGACCTGCAAATATCTCAGCATATAAATAATTCTGCATGACTGCTGGGATTTGTTTGTTGAGCTGAGCATCACAGATTGTGCGGTTGACTGGTGGGCAATTAAAATTCCCTTGGGCTCTTCTTTAACCTTTATTTAAGACTGAAAGCCTGTTTCGCTCCCTGGTCTGTTTGGACTCTGTGTATTAATATGATTTAAAATATTCAACTAATCTGCTCACTTGCTTTTAATGAGACACCCAAATATAATTACATGGAATCTATGCCATCAATACATCAGAAATCTTATGCCAGTAACAGTGGACCTCTTCTGCTCACTTCCTGCTCCAAGTTTTTATTCTTGGACTCAACCAGGGCAGCTTTGCATGATTCACAGTTCAAAATAATCCCTCTTTATCTGATCCTTGGCCTCGGTGCAGCCCCTCAGTCCATCCCCTGTTTTTTAGGCCAATTTTCTTTTGATTGGCTGGCCCTTAAACTGAAGTAAGTAATTAAGTAATAATAATAATAATAATACATTTTATTTGAGGGCACCTTTCTAAAACCCAAGGTCACCTTACAAAGAGAAAAAAAGATATCAATACAAAAAGTAGATTAAAATAAAGTAAGATAGAAAAAACAAAAAAACAAGATTTGACAATAAATAAGATCTGTAATTAAGCGAGTAAGCCAGTTAAAAACAAGTATGTTTTGAGTTGTGCCTTAAATTAGGGAAGGGAATCTATATTTCTTATGACTGGAGGAAGTGAGTTCCAGAGCCGAGGAGCAGAGCGACGGAAAGCTCTTTTCCCCATAGTGATAAGATGAGCAGAAGGAACAACAAGATGAATTGTACATGAAGATCTGAGAGAGCAGATAACAGAAATAAGGAAGGGCAAGTGTTAAGAGGTATACTCTAAAACACTTCTTCAGTAGAGACTCAGAGAAGAGAAACACACAGAACTTCTTGCTAGCAAGGGCAGCCTCCAGAACTGAGACTCGCACTGAGGACTGCCCTGGTCTTTATTTATATGCTTCAGTGAGCGTTTGTTCCTTACATTGGAATGTGGAGGTGTGTGTGTGTGTGTGTGTGTGTGTGTGTGTGTGTGTGTGTGTGTGTGTGTGTGTGTGTGTGTGTGTGTGTGTGTGTGTCAGAGTTTGACCCCATAAACGACTTCCCTTAACCTACTGGTCTGGAAAAACAAACAGTTCATCTATATGTAAAAAAGCACTTAGACTAAAACTGACATAGCTACGTTAATCCTTTTTTTTTTCTTTTTTTTTTTTCCGCCTGTCCCATTTGGTTCTTTAGCCATCAGAATTGTTGTCTGAAGACCAACAAGGATACCCAATGGATTTACTTTGCCAAATGGATCATCGTGGCATTGCCGTATTGGTCCATTTGGTCGATCTTTGTTTTTATTATTTATTATATTTTATTTTCAGATGTTACAGACGGGACAGACATTAGTGAGGGATAGGAAAGGGAGAAAGAAAGAGGAAAGAAAGAGGCCACCAGCTGTGCCTGAGTGACCGAGCCCCAGGCCGAGAGACCGGGGGCACCCCACCCCCGAAGGGGCCCGAGCAAGCCCCAGGCTCCAGGCCCCGATAAGTAGCCGCCAAGGAGTGAGCCGGTGTGTACCTGGACGCCCACCCCCAGACACAAAGAACCACCAACGCACCGACACCTGAGGGAGTCCGCCACCGGCAGGGGAAGTGGTGGTAGGTGGAGATAGGCCTCCAAACCTTGGAGGGCCTGAGGTGTCCCCAGAGAGGTGGCGTCTGATACCCAGCCTGACATATAGACACAGACATACAGGCACACACAGACACAAACATCCATTCCCAACCTCATGCTCTCATATGCACTCACTCCACACTCAACCAACGTGGAGACAGACATAAAGAGACGCTGTACACACGATCACACTCCCCAAGCGTACTCTACAAACCGGGTCTAGGTACCCTTGCCCCTGGAGGGGGGAACTGCACCCAGACCCAGGTGGTGTTACCCTTTTCCCTGCGGTGGGGAGAGGCAGACCACCCCGACTCCGTAGCAGCAGGGAGGCCCCACACTCCAGACCGCAGTCGGACGGCCAACTCCACCTAGCCCTCCCGCTCCAGCAGGCCGCAGAGAATGGGGGTGGGAGAAGACTCCAAACCTCCCTCCACCCGCTCATTGTAGTGTTGATGCATGTGTGTTCTAAGGTGCAATTAAAACCCAGGAGGGCATGGAGCTACCTGCCAAGGAGCAGCAGGTAAGCACATAGTCCCTCCTGATAGCCCTCAATGTCTAAGTGTATTTAAAATTGAGAGGTGGGCAACGACGCCAGGGGTGAGGTGTACACCCTGATGGTAATTTGGACTCCGTGATTGTGCCCACCCCCAAGATCCTATATGTATGTGTAATGAGAGTGTGAATAATGTGAATGTCTAAGTTGTGGGATAAAATTGAGGCAGAGGCAGCCAGAAGGGGACAGAGGGGGGGGGGGGGGGTAGCCTCCTCTGCACCCTGGTGACATACCCCTACTCCAAGGCCCTGCATGTGTGGGTGGTTGTGGTGGAGCGGGAAGAGGGAGGCAGCTGGAGATGGGGAGGGAAGGAAGGGAGGGGCAGGTAACCCCCTCCCTGGGGCCAGCTCCCCGGCTGACCCCAGTGGGCACTCCCACACTCCGCGACCCGCCAGGGAAAGGGGGCCCAGGCCCATCCAGACCGGGGCCCAGTGCAGCAGCGCCTCCCGGCCCCACAGAGCCCGGGACAGTCCACCCAACCCCACCACAGAGAAAACTGCACCCACCCCACCATCCACTCATCTTCCAGACTACATAAGACAGTAAACGCCCAGGCTGAGATCTTCCTCCACCTCTCCTGTATCTCCCCCTCCTGCAGAGAGAGTTCCTGAAGAGAGGAAAGCTCCTGCAAGATGTGACCATCTCCCCCACCAGTTGAAGAGCCCCCCAGGTGGTTCGACGCACCGGCGGCACCCTGCTCCAGGGCCGGGCCCCCATGCACCCACCCACCCACAACCCCGGCAACACACCAACCAGGACCCAAGCCCCCGAGGCCCGGCCCGGGCCCCAGCCCAGAGACGGAGCGCCCCCAGAACCTCACGCCCATCCCGGACCCACCCAGGGCCAGCCAGGCTACCAGGTCAGTAACCCACATCCGTCAGCACAGACCCTCCCCTAGCCCCGCTGCATGCAGCCGCGAGGAAACAGTCACCTGAGAGCCAATAGAGCCCCCAACCGGACATGACCGCTATCCCTGGTTGAGCCCCCCAAGAAAGATGCCTCCGGGGAACCCCCCGACGCCCTAAGCCTGTCCCTACCCCCACACCAATCACAACAGTGAAGGCGGGACCAAACTATGACCCCCCACCCCCACTAGGTGATGGAGCTGATAAAAGGAGTCCAGAGCAATTGATCTGATGTGGTGGCAGAGGCTGTGTCAAGACTAATGTAATCTAATAGATAATTTCTATATTGGTTAGAATTAAGATTATTTTTATTTTTCCAGTTCATGAGGACTGTTTTCTTGGCTATGCATAGGGCAGTGAAAATCATATGGGCTATATTCTTTTCTGAAGTGACATTATCTAAGCTACCCAGTAAACACACTAAGGGGGAAGTTGGAATGTTACATTTCAGACACTTTGATAAGTCTTCACATATCTCGCGCCAAAACTTCTGAACTGGTGGACAGAACCAAAGAGCGTGGATGTAATTGTCTGGTGTATTGCCTTGACAGTGTGAGCAGTTGTTGGAAGATGTAAAGCCCATCTTGAACATCCGATGACCTGTATAGTGCACTCTATGTAGTATTTTGTATTGTATTAATTGCAGACTGGGATTTTTAATTAATTTAAAGGTTTTTAAGCAAATCTGAGACCAGAAGTTTTGGTCTAAGCTGACTGATAAATCTGCTTCCCACTTTGCAATAGGAAGGGATATTGATTCATCTAATTTAGAAAGTGTTCTGTATATTTTAGATAATAATTTGGGGGATTTAAGAGTAAGAAAATGTGCCGCACTTGGTGGTGTTTGTAATTCAACTTGACTGAGGTTAAATTTCTTTTTTACTATGGATTTAATTTGTTGATATTCTAAAAATCTTGTCTTGTTGATCCCATATTGTGCAACTAGTCTGTCAAATGGAATAAATTCTGTTCCCTCTAATATATGTTCTAAGTATTTAATTCCTTTACAACTCCATTCTGGGAAATTAATCATATTATTGTTTTGTAATATGTCAGGGTTGTTCCAGATAGGTGTACGTTTGCATGGGATTAATGAAGACTCCGTTATTTTTAGAAACTCCCACCATGCTGTCAGAGAAAAGCTGATGTTGATACTTTTAAAGCATTCATGTCTTTTGATGTTTGAGCTAATAAATGGTAGGTCTGAAATCTCTAGATCCTTGCATAGTGCCTGTTCAACATCTAGCCAGGGCTCAACTAAGAAGGTATGTTTTAACCATTCTGAGATGAACTGAAGCCTGTTGGCTAAGAAGTATTGGTGAAAATTAGGCAGATCTAATCCTCCTCTATCCTTGGTTCTTTGTAGCGTTTTTAAGCTGATACGCGGGGGTTTATCTTTCCAAAGGAATTTGGAAATATATGAATCCAGAGATCTGAACCAATCTTGTGATGGTTTGTTAGGGATCATCAAAAATAAGTAATTTATTTTTGGCAAGATCATCATTTTTATAGTGGCGACCCTTCCCATGAGTGATATGGGTAAAGATTTCCATCTAGTCAGATCGCCTTCTACTTTCTTTAGAAGTGGGATGTGGTTTAATTTAGTTAAGTCTGAAAGCTTAGGAGAGACATTAATACCTAAATATTTAATATTTCCGGATTGCAGTGGGGCAGAGGAAGAATTATGGAAGGAGCAGTTAATGGGGAGAACTGTAGATTTTGGCCAGTTAATTGAATAATCGGAAACTCTTGAAAACCAGTTTATTAAAGTAATTACCTCAGAGAGGTTGGTTTGTGTGTTTTGCAGAAAAAGCAACACATCATCCGCATAGAGACTGATTTTATGTTCTATATTCTTACATTTTATGCCCTTAATTGTTGTAGCCTGTCCAAATGCTGCTGCTAGAGGTTCGATAAAAATTGCAAAAAGTGAAGGGGAGAGTGGGCATCCCTGTCTGGTGCCCCTCAGGAGACAGAAGCTGGAGGATGTCTGGTCATTTGTTCTGATACGAGCTGTTGGGGAATTGTATAATATTCTTATCCAGTTTATGAAAGAGTTTCCAAAACCAAATTTGTGTAAAGTTGCGAATAAAAATTTCCAGTTAACTCTGTCAAATGCTTTTTCTGCATCTAGAGATAATATTATGGTTTCGATGTTTTTATCGTATGAGTAGTCTATTAAATTAAGTAATCTACGAGTGTTTGTTGAGGAGTGCCGACCTTTTATGAAACCAGTTTGGTCAGGATGAATTAAGAGGGGGGTCATTTTCTCTAATCTCTTTGAGAGAGCTTTGCAGATTATTTTAAGGTCTACATTTAAAAGAGAAATTGGACGATAGCTTGAGGGAAATAAAGGGTCTTTGCCTGGTTTTAGCAGGAGACTAATGTTGGCAGAATTCATATTTGGTGGTAGTCTGCCATTTTCCTCGATTTCCTGCAACATGCCGTGGAATACTGGTGCCAAAATTATCCAGAATTCTTTGTAGAATTCTGCAGGGAAGCCGTCTGGACCTGGAGCCTTATTATTGGGCATACTTATCAGGGCTTCCTGGAGTTCACTTGGCGTCAGTGGCGAATCCAGTTCCATTGCTTGACTGTCTAGTAATTTTGGAAGAGTTACGTTGTCAAGAAACAGATCAATTTCATTTTTAGATGGGTTTATTTGTGGTGAGTATAAAGTTTCATAGAAATCCCTAAAAATGTTGTTTATTCTTCCAGGATCATATATTGTGTTCCCCGATAAATCTTTAGCAGCACATATAGTTGTTTTTTCTTTATTTATTTTTAGCTGGTTAGCTAGAAATCGACCTGATTTGTTACTGTGTTCAAAATTCTGCAAGCGAAGTCTTTGTATAAGGAATTGTGTTTTTTTATTAATAATTACATTTAATTCTAGTTTTGTTTTGCATATTTTGTTCAATGTTTCCTGATCTTGGTTGCACGCGTAGGCTTCTTCTAGTGATTTGATGTTTTTTTCTAATTCCTGAATATTTTTGTTTTCTTCTTTCTTTTTGTGTGATGAGAAAGAAATTATTTTACCTCTCATCACAGCTTTCCCTGCTTCCCATAGAACAGAAGCAGATATTCCGGGAGTGTCATTAAAGTCAAAATATGAAGTCCATTCCTTTTTAAAATATTTAATAAAGTCTTCATCTTTAAGTAGTGATATATTAAATCTCCAGTTTTTTCTTGGCGTAGTGGTATTCTTGTGCATTAGTGTTAAAGATACAGGAGCATGATCGCTGACAGCTATAGGATGAATCTCAGTGTCTGAAATGTCACACAGCAGTGAGCTGCTGACCAAAAAATAATCCAGACGAGAGTAAGAGTGATGAACATGCGAGAAAAAAGTATATTCCTTACTGGTGGGGTGAAGAGAGCGCCATGCATCGCAAAGACCAAAGTCGCTCATATACTGTTTGATTATATTTGTGGACTGCCAATTGCGCTGAGTTCCTGTTGTGTTGAGCCTATCCATGTCTTCATTTAGTCCAAGGTTGAGGTCACCGCCAAGAATGAGTGTGCAATCAAGGTGTTCAGAGAGTGCACTAAAAAAACCGTGGAAGAATGAGGGTTCATCAACATTTGGACCGTATATACTTACAATACATAGTTTTTTGTTCAATATTGATAGTTTAATAATTAGAAATCTACCCTCTGGATCTATAACTGTATCGAGTACTGTAAAATTAACATTTTTATGTATTAAAATTGCTACTCCCCGTTGTCTAGAATTATAACAGGCTGCAAACACATTAGGAAACTCAGGTGTTTTAAGTTCGTTTAAACCTGTGACAGGTTTGTGAGTTTCTTGTAATAAAACAACATCTGCCTGTAGTTTTTTAAGCTGGTTAAATATCTTTAACCTCTTTCCTCTGGTGCCAGCTCCATTTACATTCCATGTGACAAACCTCAGCATGCCCATAATTGTGTGTGTATGTCTAATGAAGTATGCTGGGTGTTTCGTTTGGATAGGTGGAGAGAATGTGGAAACATCCCTTGTTTGTAAATAGAAAGAGAAAAAGAAGTGTGGTGAGAGGCTCCATAAGTCTGACTATGTGTGTGTGAATATTCACTAATAGGAACAAGCGTGGCTTGCTTATGTGTCCTGCAAGTCTGTGCGTGCTGTGAGGTTGTTGTGAATGTGCTGCCGTTGAGCTGATGTGTTTGCGTGATCGTGGTGTGAAAATATGGAGAAATAGAGGGTGTTGTTTGTAGGTGAGTGGGGAAGTAGGTGATCACAGCAGTGAAAGACAAGAGAAAGAAAGAAACCACATGAACTGTGAGCGACAGCAACAAAAAAGAAACGAAACGGAAACACTCCAATTAAAGCAATGACGGAGGGTGACGGTGTTATATCTGCTATGACATCATATTGATATTACTAGGTTAAACCCATGTTAAAAGAGAAAGTGTGAATGAATAAGAAAAGAGTGTAGCGGGTTCTTATCTGGAGTGCAGTCAATATAACCACGGTGTGGTGCCGGGGTCGCGGTAGAGCTGTCCGTCCACGTAGAGCCGGTCCACGGCGATGACAGCACGGGAGCCTTTCTGGATGAAGCTACGTCGAACTGGGAACAGGACCTTGCGTCGTTCCAGGATCTCTTTGGGGAACTGGTCGTTCACGCTGAAGTCCGTTCCTTTCAGCTCTCTGCCGCGACTCTTCACCTGTTCCTTCTGTTTGAATTGACCGAATTTGGCCACAATAGGCCGTGGTCTCCCGGTCCGCGACCGCATTAGCTACGTTAATCCTACCGTAAAACAATAAGACAAGGTACAACCTCTCCCATACTCCTAGGATGTGGGGGTGAACGCCAGAACACCCTGGAATGTTACAGACCTCCTAGGATGAGACATTCTTTCAATATGCCACCAACTACAGTGGGGCAAAAAAGTATTTAGTCAGCCACCGATTGTGCAAGTTCCCCCACCTAAAATGATGACAGAGGTCAGTAATTTGCACCAGAGGTACACTTCAACTGTGAGAGACAGAATATGAAAAAAAAATCCATGAATCCACATGGTAGGATTTGTAAAGAATTTATTCGTAAATCGGGGTGGAAAATAAGTATTTGGTCAATAACAAAAATACAACTCAATACTTTGTAACAACCTTTGTTGGCAATAACAGAGGTCAAACGTTTACTATAGGTCTTTACCAGGTTTGCACACACAGTAGCTGGTATTTTGGCCCATTCCTCCATGCAGATCTTCTCGAGAGCAGTGATGTTTTGGGGCTGTCGCCGAGCAACACGGACTTTCAACTCCCGCCACAGATTTTCTATGGGGTTGAGGTCTGGAGACTGGCTAGGCCACTCCAGGACTTTCAAATGCTTCTTACGGAGCCACTCCTTTGTTGCCCGGGCGGTGTGTTTTGGATCATTGTCATGTTGCAAGACCCAGCCTCGTTTCATCTTCAAAGTTCTCACTGATGGAAGGAGGTTTTGGCTCAAAATCTCACGATACATGGCCCCATTCATTCTGTCCTTAACACGGATCAGTCGTCCTGTCCCCTTGGCAGAAAAACAGCCCCATAGCATGATGTTTCCACCCCCATGCTTCACAGTAGGTATGGTGTTCTTGGGATGCAACTCAGTATTCTTCTTCCTCCAAACACGACGAGTTGAGTTTATACCAAAAAGTTCTACTTTGGTTTCATCTGACCACATGACATTCTCCCAATCCTCTGCTGTATCATCCATGTGCTCTCTGGCAAACTTCAGACGGGCCTGGACATGCACTGGCTTCAGCAGCGGAACACGTCTGGCACTGCGGGATTTGATTCCCTGCCGTTGTAGTGTGTTACTGATGGTGACCTTTGTTACTTTGGTCCCAGCTCTCTGCAGGTCATTCACCAGGTCCCCCCGTGTGGTTCTGGGATCTTTGCTCACCGTTCTCATGATCATTTTGACCCCACGGGATGAGATCTTGCGTGGAGCCCCAGATCGAGGGAGATTATCAGTGGTCTTGTATGTCTTCCATTTTCAGTTGATTTTTTCACACCAAGCTGCTTGCCTATTGTAGATTCACTCTTCCCAGTCTGCTGCAGGTCTACAATACTTTTCCTGGTGTCCTTCGAAAGCTCTTTGGTCTTGGCCATGGCGGAGTTTGGAGTCTGACTGTTTGAGGCTGTGGACAGGTGTCTTTTATACAGATGATGAGTTCAAACGGGTGCCATTCATTCATTCACGAGTGGGGGACAGAAAAGCTTCTTACAGAAGACGTTACAGGTCTGTGAGAGCCAGAGATTTTCCTTGTTTGACCAAATACTTATTTTCCACCCTAATTTACGAATAAATTCTTTACAAATCCTACCATGAGAATTCATGGATTTTTTTTTCACATTCTGTCTCTCACAGTTGAAGTGTACCTCTGGTGCAAATTACTGACCTCTGTCATCATTTTAAGTGGGGGAACTTGCACAATCGGTGGCTGACTAAATACTTTTTTGCCCCACTGTATATACTTCTAAACACAAATGAATACATGCAGTATTCTACCATATGCAAACTTATATCATTAAAAGATTATACTGACTACTAAATACAATTTTCCATTGACAGCAAGGGTATGGATGCACTTAAATGTGAGAACTACAATTTTAAAGTTTATCCTAGCTTCTATGGGCAACGAGTGAAGCTGTGTAAGAATTGGGGTAATATGTTCGCTCATGGGAGTATGAGTCATGAGCCAAGCTGTGGAATTCTGAATAAATTGAAGTTTATGGACGGACTTATTGGGGAGACCAAATAAGAGGGAGTTGCAATAATCAATCCAGGAAGTAATAAGACTATGGACAAGGATGGCAGTAGCATGGGGAGAAAGGAAGGTTAATGTTACCTAAGTGAAAGTATGCAGACCAGGTTATGTAATTAACGTGAGACTGAAATGGAAGAGTACAGTCAAATATGACACCCTCTTCCTGAGGGGAAGGAAGGATGGGGGGATTTTCAATATTAATGAAGAAACTGAGATTTGGTTAAGGTAGAGGCCGTGCCAATGAGTAAAACTTCTTTTTTATTACTGTTAAATTTGAGAAAATTGGAGGAGAACCATGATCTAATCTCAATAAGACAGTTTGAGAGGGAGGTAGGCGGAAGGGATGAATTAGGTTTGGAAGAAATGTAGAGCTGATTGTCATCAGCATAACAGTGAAAATTTATATTATATTTTCAGGATATATGGCCAAGAGGGAGCATGCAGATAATGAATAAAAGAGGCCCTAATACTGAACCCTGGGGCACACCAGCAGAAACAGGAAAAAAACTTGAAGAATGGGATATAAATCGGATCAACTGAGTGCTGTCTGGGAGATATGAGGTGAACCAGGCAATGGGGGTAATGACTAGCACCAATGGATGCTAATCTGTTCAAAAGGATTTTATGAGAAATGGTATCAAAAGACTAGAATCAGCTGCCATCAGAAGGTCATTAATAACCTTAAGAAAGCAGTTTCTGTACTATGATTGCGGCGGAAACCAGACTGAAATTGTGGCTACTGAAAGTGTGGCTACTGTGTTTGATGTGACCTTACTTGGAATAGCCACTTCCCATGACATCATTCAAGAGTATTAAAAAAAAATGGTGATAAAAAACGGAGTGTTTGGAAATAAAAAGAAAAAAAGTTCCCTTCTTTTCAGAAGGGACTGTTATTTCAGGGTGTTCAGAGTCTGTAGAACCACGGAGAGCATGACTGCTGGTGCTAAAACCTGTTCCCAGTGGGTGTTCAGAGGTACAAGTGGCCACTGCAGCAGTAAGCTAAATTCCTACCCTAAAAATGTCCATGACCTTTGGGATTGCAGATACATGCAGCAGAAATGAGCTTCTTCGGAAACGAGCCTGGTGCAGCTCAGAGTGGAGCTGATATTCCTCCACACTGAAAGGAGGCAGCTGAGGGGGTTCAGCATCTGACCAGGATCCTGGAGATGACCAGGACTCAATGGCTATATCATGTCTCTTTAGCTGGGGTGAAGAAGGTCCAGGCATCTCTGGCTGCTGCCAGCACCACCAGGACAAACAGTAGATTAGGGGTGGGTATGTTTATTCATCTCATGGAGAACAGCTTGTTGTGGAGACTAAAAGCTAAAATATGATGACGATGATGATGATGAAGATAACCTGCCTATATATACACACACATATGTATACACATACACACACCTGCTTAAACAAAATAAACAAAATTTCAGTGACAAGAAATAACCGCTCAATTATCAAGTCCAAAATGGAGTAGGAGCAAGTATGTACATGCTCCTCAGTCCCTTCTCAACTTTGTTTATTTACCATATTCATTATTACCCCACTTCCCCGCAGAGCTTGTGTAATCTTGCCCCACAAAAAAGTAAAAAAGCAAAATCTATGTATAAATTTAGAAACAATGACAGTTTTAATTCAGATATACATTCACATATTTATATATACTATTGGTCATCACTTTTATTAGTTTCACACTCTTCCAAAAGCATTTTTCAAATGGTTTTTTAAACTGAATAATACCTGAACATTGTTGTAGGTCCACAGTTTTACTCTGACAAAAACATCCTCTGTACATAACTTTGAAATAAATTTATTTCATATTTCATATGACGCAGTCAGGATAAAGCACCATACGCTCATAAAGACAGAGGTTTACCTGTGCAGGTGTGTAGCATGCAGAGATAAAGTACCATACTCCACCCTGCTCTGCACTGTGAAGGCAGTCAGCTGTAAGAATAGACTGAGAATAAGGAGGGATTACATTCTGCCTAATAGTTCACAGATTATTCTTAGTTATAAATTGAATATAGGGCAGACAAATAGAGCCACTAGTATTCTAAATACATATTTATAAAGCTGACTGAGTGGTGGGATTTGCTCGACCACATATACTAAAACTGCGTGAGCTTGCACACAATGAGTGAGAGAGTGCGCTCTGGCAGACATGACTTTATTGTGGTAGCTAAGACTCTACAAATGAATTTAATCTCTCGTCACATTCAAACTCCATCGCTTTGTGCAGCAGAAACGTGCACAGCAGAAAAAAAAACAGTTTATTGTCATTTTTGTTCATGATCTAAATACAGAGCGAGGAAACGAGTTCATACACATTCAGGCGAGTGAAAATTAATCTCAGTATATGCACTGGCACGTGCAGATTTACATACATGGACACAGAAATGGGCAGAATATTAATGAATTTCTTTGTTTGACCAATTTCAGCTCGTAACTGACATTTACACAAAGAATGTAAGCTTAAATTCAAAGAAAATTTGAATAGTTTTCTTCAGTCTTTTAACACAGGTTCTCTCCTTTAAAATACAACTTTTTAAAAACCTATATACTAATAGGTAAGTATACACTAATATATAATATGTATTAGTGCAGTCAAACAATTAAAATGTTTAATCAGAATCATCACAGGGTTACTGTGGATTAATTTTGCTTACTTACGATTAAATATAATTCATTTTTATGGTATATTAGTCGCATTTCATTTTGCATGAGCAAACAGACTCGAGAAAAAAGGGAAAATATATGCACTTAATATGTTTATTGAACATCTTGAACATTCATGTCAACAAAAAACTCTCTCTCTGTCACTCTTGGGGAGGCACTTCAAGTCCTTGAAACGAGGAACCAAAGCTATGTAAAGCACGTGGTCTCAACAATATTAACAGGTCTGCAGTTTGTTGCAATCCACTTGGCAATGGTGTCAGTCAATATTTCCAAGGTAGACTTACTGAGTCCCTGATGCTCTGTGAGTGGTTTGTCGCCAGCTGGGTGACACGTTAGCCAAAGTGCTAGCAGCATCCCCGACTAACGTATGCTTCGCGTCAATGTGATATTTTAAGCTGGAAGTGCTTCGGTGAAAAAAAAATTCCTTCTTGCACAATGTGCATAAATAATACTTTGTGTCGGTCGACTGTTCCATCTTGTTATTTTTTTAATACTCAAATTTCCCATCGAGAGGGCCAATGTGCATTTATTATCTTCCATATTGAGTTGATTGCTTCAGCTGCCCGTCACTACCAGATCAACTGTCCATTTGCGCATGTGCGAAGGTAGCTCTACTTGGACAAACTGCCCGAAATGCATTGACAGAAACATTTCAGGGATTTTGAGTCATTCTGCACTCCAGATGCGTTAATTGTGTTAAAAATTTTAATCGCGTTGACCGTGATGGCGGATTAATTTTTCTTAATGTGTTAATTTTGACAGCACTAATTTATATTCTTGTTACACCTGAACCTCACCTTTTTAAACTCTATTAAGGCTTAAGGTTTGCACAATTAGGGGCTTGGCCTCTTGGACTCTTGGATTGCAATAATCATATTCATGGAAACAACAAAAGGAGGAAATTTGTGTCCAGAAACGCAAGTAAGAGGATAAAAGTTAAAGACAAAAGATAAGAAGTTACTGAACATTAATGAGAGAATCCAGGCTAATCTCCCGGAAGCAGCTGCTGTAGGAGTGCAGAAACAGCTGTGTGATGTTCATCTTTAAAATGAGCAGCAACAGGAAAACATAAACATTTGAGCATTACAACACGCTGCAAAGGTGATCTCTGCAGGCTGTAACACGTGCTGACAAAGCTTCCCTGAGCTGCTGGAGATGTGGCCTCTGAAATATTTCATGTAAAAATCGGAGCCTCCAACAGAAAAATTCTCTCCGCGTCGCCATTGTTTGCTTGTTGAAGCAGAACAAGCAGAAAGCACCTGTCTGGAGCAGGCTCTGCTGAGCTCTGCAAGGGTTTTTTCCAGCTCTGATGGAAACTCGCGTGTCTGATTGCAGTACATCTCCAGGCAGGGCCGGGCGACAAAGTGGGGCATGTTACAGTGTGTAGCAGTCATGCTCCAGTTTGCTGTAGATGTGTATTTAACATGCTCTTTATAAGCAGAAGCTGAGCTCAGGCCCAGCTCACACACCGACCCACAGCCTCCATTTGTGTCTGTTTTTGGTCAAAGCTTGTTCAGCTGTGATGACCTGCATCTTCCACCTTCATTATCAACTCCTTACCTTTGATTTTCCCCTAATCTGAGCTCCAATGTCGGGTCACATGAACACTCACAGGATTTCTATTTTGGATTTAACAGTTAATACCATTAAGCAACAAAGCGAACCATAAAACACTCTGACCTTAATGCTCATCAGTCCTTAATGCTCACAGATACTGGTGGGGGAAATTTGTTTTTGGGAGGGACTCCGAGCAGAGCCACTACTTCTACACATCAAAAGAAGTCAGTAGAGGTGGTTCAGCCTTCTGATTAGACAGCATCATGGGCAAGGTGCTCCTGGCATGTCCTACTACAGGGGTGGCCAACTCCAGGCCTTGATAGCTGGTATCCTGCAGCTTTTAGATGTGTCCTTGATCCATCACAGCTGATTTAAATGGCTAAATTACCTTGTTATGGCCCGTCTAGGCGCGGCCAGACCACAACATAAAGGGTGATCCATCCCCGTCCAACCCCAAGCAGCACGTCACACACTTAATATTTTGTGACAGTGATTTATTTACAATAAGTGCAGTTAAACAAAGGAAGTGAGCATACCATAACTTCAGGGTGAACCCAAGGCCAAAACAACAAACAAAAAGTAACCTATCTCAGGAATAAACACAACTTACCTACTCAAAAGAACGTAACCAAACGACAATCACTTTCCTCCCTGCCTAACAAAAACAGGAGAAAACTGATCAACCAAAAAGGCGGTCCACCCCTACATGCTCTTACATTACCATAATATTTTGACACAGTGAACGGTCTGCTGGTTGGGTTGGGCCGTTATGGGCACGTTATCTTTCCCTTTCTTGTAACTGATCTCCAAGTTAAAATCTTGCAATAACAAGGACCAGCGCATAAGTCTTTGATTGGAGTTGCGCATTTGGGAAAGAAACACCAGTGGGTTGTGATCGGTAAACACCTGCACAGGCAGCACTCTTGACCCGACATAGACCTCAAAATGCTGTAACGCAAGGAGTAAGGCAAGAGCCTCTTTTTCAATGGTGTTATAATGGGTCTGGTGTCTGTTAAACTTTTTTGAAAAGTAGCAGACGGGATGATCTACGCCGTGACCATCTTCCTGTAACAGAACAGCGCCTGCGCCACACGAGCTGGCATCAACTTCTAGTTTAAAAGGGCGCTCAAAATTCGGCGCAGCTAGCACTGGTGCACTGCACAACAATGCTTTGGCAGATTCGAATGCCACCTGACATGCTGGAGACCAAATAAAAGGCTTTAAGGGGCTAATAAGATCAGTTAGGGGACTAACCACATCAGAAAAATTTCTGCAAAACCCTCGATAAAAACCGGCCATTCCTAAAAAACAACGCAGAGCTCTTTTTGTCTGCGGAACAGGAAAATCAACAATGGCCTGTACCTTCGCAGCAACAGGGCGCACTTGCCCCTGTCCGACCTGTTTCCCTAAATAAGTAATGGTGGCTTTGCCAAACTCACACTTAGAGAGGTTTAATGTGAGAGAAGATTCACAAAAACGTCCGAACACCTCAGAGAGCGTTTCCAGATGTTCTGACCATGTTGGAGAATAAATGACAATGTCATCCAAGTATGCCTCACAGTTTTTCACTCCAAATAATACCTTCTGCATCAGACGTTGAAATGTTGCAGGTGCGTGTCGCAACCCGAAGGGCATTACAGTGTATTGGAGGAAATGATCTGGAGTTACAAACGCGGAGACTTCGGAAGCTCTGGGGGTTAACGGGACTTGCCAATACCCTTTTAACAGGTCTAATTTAGTGACATATGTAGCTGAGCCGACACGATCCATGCAGTCCTCCATTCTGGGGAGAGGAAAAGAATCAGGTTTTGTGACTGAATTAACCTTTCTGAAATCGGTACAGAAACGTGGGGTGTTATCTGGTTTAGGCACCAAAATACAGGGTGAACTCCACGCACTGTTACTGGGCTCAGCTAACCCATGTTTAACCAGGTATTCGACTTCCTGTTGCATTAAAATCCGCTTGGTTGGATTTACTCGATAAGCATGTTGCTTTATTGGCTTATCAACTTCCACAACGATATCATGAAAGAGCACAGACATCTGCCGCGGATGGTCAGAGAAAAGCAGCAAATTAGCTTCAATCAGATCAAGGATATCTTTGCGGGCGGAATCTGACAGATGCGACAGAAATGATTCTAAGTTCTCTAACACTTCTGAGTTTTGCAAACGGGCCAACGGCATACAACTGCTCTTGTCAATCAAGTCATCATCTTGCAAAACATACAATGGTGGTGCCGAACACACAGAGACAGGCGCTATGGGAGAGGTTTTTTCGGCTGCCGAGTCCTCTCTAGAAACATAGCGTTTAAGCATGTTAAAGTGGCAAACCCTCAGTTTTCTCTTTCGATCAGGAGCTTTTACTGCATAGCTAGTGTCACTTATCCTTTTGTCCACCTCATAGGGACCAGAAAACTGAGCATGAAGGCTAGACCCAACTAAAGGAAGCAACACCAGAACTTTTTCACCAGGAGCAAAATGTCGGACCACTGTCTTTTTGTCATACCGGGCTTTCATGTTGCCTTGAGTTTGTTCCAAATTTTCACGGGCCAACTGACATGCACGGAAAAGACGCTCTCTAAAACTGCAAACATAATCTAACACGTTATGTTCGGCTCGCTGCGACTTGGATAACCACTTTTCTTCAAGCAGTCGCAGGGGACCGCGAAGGCAAAGGCGAAGGCGACGGGGCCCCGTCCGGCAAACACGGTTTCTCAAACCCTCCTCAACATTTCTTGAAGTTCTCCAGAGGCCTGGTAATGAACTATTCATTTGATTCAGGTGTGTTGACTCAGGGTGATTTCAAAAACCTGCAGGACACCGGCTCTCAAGGCCTGTAGTTAGCCACCCCTGTCCTACTAGGCCCCTGGGGTAGACCCAGGACACACTGTACAGTTTATGTCTCTTTCAGCTTTCCTGGGAATGTCTCACTGTTCCCCTGGAGGAGCTGGAGGTAGTGGCCAGGGAGAGACAGGTCTGGCTTCTCTGTTTAGGCTGCTGCCCCACGACCAGACTTTGGATGAGCAGAAAAAGATTGACGGACAGATGGACAGATGGATGGACCAAGCTTGTGGCCCTGAGACCTCTGCTGGTTCCTGTGCTGTCTCAGTCTTTCAGCAGATATTTTTGGTCCTGTTGGAGAGCTTAGGCCTCTGTATTGTCCAGGCATATTCCACAGGTGCAGATAGGATCTGGATTCCCCACGTTGAATCATCTGCTCCTCTGGCTTTAAAAAGAAGTGAGCAATGTTCCTGCTCAGCTGATGTCATGTTTTCAGTTGTCGCTTTCAGATCTGACTGAATAAAACAAAATATTCATTTTGAAATTATGATCCTATTGAAACACTTCTATTGATTTTAATTTTTTTTATCTCTGGACCCACCATCAGCGCTCAGCTTGAGGGTTCGAGACAGGACTTTGCAAACCAAAGGAGGACGTCCATCTGAGAGTGTGCATGTGGGGTGAGCATTGGTGCGATGCTGGGGAGACCGCCCTCATCAGGAAGTGCTATGCTCGGACTGCAGTGGTGTTTAGCTGTCTGTGCTACAGGTGAAAGCAACATCCTTACAGAACACAAGGTCGACTGTATCAATTCAACCTTATGTATCTAGCCCTGAATCACAACAACTGTTGCCTCCAGATGCTTTATTATGCATCATATCTTGTATCAGAGAGCACACAATGCTTTATAATCATAAACATGTCAAAATTCATCATTTGTGGCCAAACATTTAGTTTTCTCTGGATGAAAATTTATTTGAGGTCATAGAAAAGTCAGAGCAATCAGCAAGTTAAAATGTGAGTGCTCTCTACGTTTGTGTGTATTCTTTTATTCAATCATCATTTCATTTTGACCCAACACTTAATTTTCCTGCTATTAACTTGCACAAAGCATCCTGTGATGTTTGACACTTCACGCTGCGTCTGAATCACTTTCTATTCTTCCTGGAGGACTGTTTTTTTCATCTCCTGCCATTTGAAATTTCCAGTCTCTTGTTTTCAAATTTAAACATTAAGTCATGTTTCTGCAGTAGGACACAACACAAAGAGCAGGTCAGATCCCCCACAATGTGTCACTCATGTTGATGTTAATGTCAGCCGACATGCATGAAAATCATTGTGTAGTGATGATTAGTGATGGGACGTTCTGTATCGAGGCTTCGGAGCGTGTGTCGAGTAATGGAGGGGGCGTTTCCGCGAAGCGCGTATCGAGGCTTGCTTCATTTATGGGAGGAGCTGAAAATGATGACGTCCGAAGCCTCGCTGCCCGGCTGTACCACGTGACTGGTTCATGAAGCGGTTCGAACTTTGCCGCAAATAATCATTTTCCATACTGCCAGCATAAATATACACAGTATACTGCCATCACTACAATATACATGTTTTACACACTCCTTTTGTTGTTGACATTTACAGGCTGTGTGCAAAATGCCACACTCTTCAAATTCATGCCAGCTATTATTTTTACGTCCAGTAGGTGTCCTGCTAGAGCAAATGAAGCTTCATGAAGCTTCGCGTTGGGGTGAACCAATTGGATGAAAAGCTCCAGTGCTTCATGGGGCTTCATCTGCCCATCACTAGTGATGATTTTCCAGAGCAAAAAAGGAGCTGGGAAACTGGAAAATAGTTTAATATTCCACTAACATTTGGTTTACTATAAGTAGAGCTGATCGAAGACGTCTACTTTTCCCCTTGTAATGGGTTTGCTTTGAGCAGTTCATTCTTAAAGATTTGTAAGTGGGCCGTTGGATAATTAAGCTTGGAGCACCGTCTGTTATGTGATGGCTGTGTGCGGAGAGGAATAGGACCCAAGGTGCAGACTCCAGAGACAAACTTAAACCGAAACAGCTTTAATGCTGAACTCAAACATAACATAACTGGAAAAACTCAAAATAAACTAACACTGGTGGACTGACAAAACACACAGCAAAATAAACAGTAGATCACGACACGGACACAGAGAAACACAGGGCTTAAATACACAGCGGGAGCAATCAGGGAATGAGTAACAGGAGGGAAACACAGCTGGGGCAAATCAGGCCTAACGAGACAAAGGAAGCAAAACCAGACACATTAACATGAGACATGGACTTTCAAAGTAAAACAGGAAACATAACAGAGACTGAACAAAAGACACAGACTCACATGCAGTCACTACAACAGAGGGAACAGAGACGTGGGACCAGGGCAGACAGGGGAGACAGCAACTAAGGATTACACAGACAGAAAACAAGAACACTAAAACTCTAACCAAACCCCACCCAGAGAACCTTAACTAAGAATAATCCTAAAACCCGTAAAGCAAAGCAAGAATATAATGAAATAACAAAATCAAAGAACCGAAAACACAAAACACTGGGTCAACGACCCAGGGACCCTAACACCGTCCTGCGTTTACCTGCTGAACATGATGGCAGAGTGTTCACTCACTGATCCTGTGTGACAGATGTGGCTCAGCAGCACTAACAGCAGCGCTTATGTTTCAGCAGCCACATTTTCAGGAATTAGACATGTCAGAAAATGAAAAACCAAATGTTTGTGAGCTAATTAGAGAAATATTTCAGGCATGCCAACATGTTTAGACAGATCCAATTAGAAAAACACAAATTCAACATCTGACAGACCTGAAAGGTCTCTGCAGTAAAGCAAGCAGACTGTTTAACAGCAAAGGAGAGTAACAGGGAAAGTTTGTCAGAGTATGATCAGCACTGTGTGTGTGTGTATGTTAATATCCCTGAACAATCATTAGTGATATCTGGGGCTCGTTACTGAAACTGCTTCGTTACAAAGTGCCGTCAAATGTGTTGTTTTATTCATGTTTCTTCTCACAGTAATTAATCACACCAACTAGCACTACTCCACAAACATTCCTGACCCACTTCCACACACACGGATGCAGGAACACACACTCGGTAAAAAGGCTTGTTTTGATTTCCCGTTTTTTTTCCCCGATTAAAATGTTTAAATTGCGGAGACGATCCTGAGAAAGCACAATGTTAGACAGAGACTCGTTGGAATGCAACGCCTGCAGAGAAAACATGAGTGAATTAGCATGCACAAGTGCAGCGAAAGACAAACAAGCGTAGTGTACGCAGAGTGGCGTGAGGAATGGAGAGAGAGGTAGCAATTACTTCCCTGCCGAGGTTGTTTAGTGTGCTGTTGGTTGGAGGACAGGAAGTGAGAAGGAGGAAGGAGCAGTTTTATGTATAAATCTGGCTGCGTGCAGTATTTCATGTTTTAGATTATGACGATTATGACATGTTTTAGATTATGACTATACTGTGTGACTGTGAGGAATTATCCCATTGTTACCTGACATACTGCTTCTCCACAATAACAAAAACAAGATATCTGCAGCAGATCATCTGACCATGAACTGTCAAGTCTGGGGTTTCATGAAGACATAGAAGACACTGGGACAGCTTAAACCCACTGAGGAACTTTGCTGAGTTCCTCAGCATGCTCCAAAAACAGTTACAAATCAACATTTAACTACAATCCCCAACAAAAAGGATGCCAAGTTCTTCAACATGCTCCAAAAACAGAAAATTAAGCCCAAAGTTGGAACAAAGACTCTCCAAGGTGCTAAAAAGAAAACAGGTTCATTTCCAGAGGATGTCCTTTACCAGCTGTTACAAATAACAACAACAACAATGATAATAATACACCCTGCAGTTGACTGGAGAAATGTCCATGCTGTAATGAATCAAAAATAATACTTTGGTAAAAGTTTCAGGCATCATTCATCGCTCTCTGTCCTTGTCAGTGAATCTGCTTGCCGGGTAACTGAGATGTAATTCATAGAAACACAAACCCTCTTCAATATCGTCACATCAGCTGATGACTACCTGCCAAATATTAATTTCCTGAACCTGAAAATTATCAGTGGCATCTCTCTGAGGACCGCACAGCTCACAGGAGCCTGGCTGGAAGTATTCTGCACATAAATAAGATAATTTACTAAGATTATTAGCTCCATATCTTCTCCTTTGTCTTCTGGGGAGGCTCTGTTCTGCCCCTTTCCATCCTGTGTCTTCCCCGCTTCCTCCTCCAGTGTAACTGAAGGAGCCACAAACTTCATTAACACTTGCACAGACAGAAGGACGAGGCCCCCGGAGAACCCGATCTGGAGCTCATCAAAACCCCCCTTATGCATGTATGCAACAGCAGCCACACACAAACTTACATCACTTCAGGAGACAATGCGTTCATTTCCTGGAGACGTACCCGAGCGCAACCTCAAGCTTCCTCATTTTCTGTGTTTTCTCCAAAAGAAAGACGAGTCAGAGTAACATGACTGCAGATTCACATCCATGCACATAGCTGGACTGGCCATCGGGCATACCGGGCATTTGCCCGGTGGGCCGCTGGCGATTTTTTGTTTTTATGGGCCGATGGATTTTTTTTTTTTTTTTTTTTTAGGAAGGGTATATATAATGAAAGGTGTTGGATTGGCCAATTGGTCATGATCGACTCTGGGCTGGACCAATTACAGCCGAGGAGGCCGGATGCACCCCCCCCCCCCCCCCCCCCCCTTGTTTAGCAATCACGTGATTTTCGCGCATTGCATGCCGGGAACTCGTGGCAAAACAATCCAAGTACCGCATCAAACGCAAGCATTTGCAGCACCGCAAAACGTTCATTCTCCGGTTCCAATACCTTCTTGTTTTTCTTTGCCGCACAAAAAAGGTATGTACAAAACGAAGGAGAACAATGCCGGTCCGTACAAAGACAGACTCGACGAAAAGACAAAGAAAAGATACGAGGAAAAATCAAACCAGTGAAAGGGTCAGACCCTTACGAGCACACAGAGGAACAAAATACGTTAGCGTGCTGCCCAACTTTCACCACGCTCATATTTATAATTACACGGTTCTTGGAGTGAGTGCACACACTCGTGAAGTTTAGTAACTTCAGGTCACTGCAACAAGCCCAGGTACAGTTTACCGACGGATGAGTGCAGGACCTTGAAACGCACCGTGTAGAACGAAAGACCATCGTACGAACAAAGGTAAGTTTACCAGTCTCACAAATCGTCGTCATAAATACACATTCGTTAACCGTTTATTAATAGGACCTTTGAGCTCAATGGTAATTAATTAGCAGTGGAAATAATTTCTGGTTCATCACAGAAATGTAGCAGTGACAATAATATTGTATGCTGTAATCGCACTGGACAATTAGTGATACAAAAAAACTGTTTTATCCTGTGAATAAAAGTATATGTTTTTGTCAATGTACCATAATAACAGAAGCGAAACGCAATATCGTGTCAGGACAATTCACTATTTATGCACAATAAACAAAGGAGCATAGCGACAATTTCTGTTCAGCGCCAGACTTGCTTGTAACCTATATCACCAATTATGTTAAGAAAAATGACGCATTAACGACTAAAAAACTCTGACCTTTGTGGGAATGCTTGGAGCAGACTAACATGTGAGCTGGAGTGTTCTGGGACGTTATATTTGGTATATCCAGACCATCCGTCGGCTCTTACTTCGGAAACATGGCTTAAAACATTTCTCTTCAACGACGTAATCCGATTAAAAAAAAAACGATCGGCTTCCCGTGGCTGTCATGCGACCGGCTGTTGCAGTTAATAATACAACAGCTTCTTGCCATTTTTTGTGTTTCTTTTTATCGCTGTGTAACTGAGTTCAATTGAAAGCCTGCGTGCGCTAGTACCTCTTGCCACAAGTTCCCAGAATCCTTTGCGGTTTTACCCCTGAATGACGTCACATTTTCAATCTTTATCCTGGTGGGCCGGTCTCTAGTCAAAATGCCCGGGCCGATTTTTTGTCCCAGTCCAGCCTTGTCCATGCAACACAAATAATACTAGCATGAAGACACAACATACAAGTTTCCATATTTCATTTAAATTTGTTGGTAGGTCGTCCCCTTCTGCACGTCTGGGACAGACGGTGAGTCCACAGCTTCCTAAAGGCATTACGTCACACAATCATGCTCATGGGGCCTGACGTTCACCTCTGACCTCTTCTCATATAGGAAAATATCAGAATCAAGCAGCAGGGAGTACCTGTTCACAGGTGAGAACTAAACAGGTGGCTGGAGAAAACTTGGCTGGACTTGAAAGAAGTCAAGCACACACACACAAAGAGCTGCACAGTGATCACAAAAAAAACAGGTTAAATGAACAAATGTGATAAATTCAGGCAGAAAACAACACAGTTGACAAATCCACACAAGAGGGGCGGGGTGAGGCACAGGTGAACTTAATCAGACTCAATCAAATTAACATCTTGGATCCATGACCAGGAAACTGTTAATTCCATCCACAGTCTACAGTCAGTCCTCAAAAAGCAGGGGACCCAAAACTGAGATCAGCCTGGAGTTCTGATGTGGCAGGAATCTCCATCAGCCCGGAAACTGGGATCCAGTAGAAGTCCCGAAGTGGAAGCTTGAACACGTGATTACTGAGTCTGATGGTTCTTCTCTACATCAGAGAAACATGTCAGATATAAAACTTACCAGAACCTGGAAAGGTGAAAACTGTGAAACACAAAATATGAGTCCCTGAAAAAACCAAGCCTAAGATCTGACCACCATGGGTGGCACCTGGTTATTAGTCTGTTGTATGGGAGCATCACGCATATAATCAGTAACACCCAATCAAAATCCTCGATTTTCGATTTTCACTCATTGAAGTGGAGCTCTGCCTTCTTGGATGGCTGTAAACTCATTTATTCCTGCTGTAAACTTTTAACCCTGCATCACCTCCAGCTGCTCACGGGAGTGACAGTGCCTCTCCTGGTGGTGTTTTCCTCCATTGTTATCAGCAGTGCTGACATTTTGGCTCCTGCTTACTGCAAGTGTTTCTGATGAATGCTTGCGGTCACATCAGTGTCCATGCTCCGCCTCCTTGCCTCTGTCATCACTGCCTCTCGGCCTTTTTCCCAGCTCTCTGCTTTCCCCTTCACTCTCACTTCCTGCCAACCTGTAATCATCACTGTCAGGTACGGAATGTCATCCTCGCCGTGCACACACACACACACACACAGACATAAACACACACAGTACACACAGGTGCATAGACATACATACAAGACGCAAGTGTCAGCTGGGAGGAATGGCAGCCATGGCTTTAGCACAACTCAGAAAGACACACTCTAGAAACTTCCTCTTCCTGTATTTTAAAGAGAAGCAGAGTGCTTTGTCACCTCTCTGAAAGAGCCGACCTGACTCGACCCTGATGTTAGCTGACAGGCTTACAGTGATTAATGTGTTCTATCAGGTGTGTGCGGTGTACAGCGAGTATTGCTCAAACACCCATCTTTAACCAAGCTTTATTCATAAAAAACCCCTGAAGTTTATAGCAGAAAACAACACAAAACACACATTATTATCCAGTGCAAAATAACCACAATTTTCAAGCCTTGTTTGTGAAGCACAAACAGAGAGCAGCTGCAGAAAGCTACACTTCCTCTAACATTAAATTGAAGCTGACTCCAAATCTGAATCCAGTTGCTAAACTTCAGAACATAATACTTTGACCTCAGAGTTCATAGTTTCTACTAGAAAACTACAAAGCTTGAACTGATGGAATCACAAAGAGGCCAAACCACGTGAAATGACCATGACACACCAAGCAGCTTCTGGCTCATTTCATTTCGGTTTTAATCAAACATCAACCTCCAGGCCTGTAATATGAGGCGAGCACTGAACCATCAATACCTGCAGTTCCTCTAGACATCTCTAAACATCCACCAGAGGCTCCAGCACTGAGTCAGTCCCCATCAAAGACTGTAAAACACATGGAAGCTATCCAATAAAGCCAGTGCAGAAGTGTCTGTAAACCTGTTGTCTATAGAACTCTGAAAACTGACCTCTGTAGTTTCCTTCTGAGTTTATGTGCTCACTTACTCGTTTGGGGTAATACTAAATAAAAACTCATAAAAATTTGGCCATGATTATTTAAAAATGGAGGGTTATCTGTGGTATAATCATATTCTCATTAGTTATTAAGTTGTCAATAACAAGTCGCTAGCCAATGAGCATGCAGATTCACAGTCAGCCCCACCCCTCCTCTTCACTTCTGTTTCAGCAGTCATGACAGTGATGGTGGACACGCTCATCTCAACGCTTCAATCAGGACTTCAGAAACCAGTGGGTGACATCACAGAAGGTCTGCCCATCTTTTTATATTGTCTATGGTTCCCATCAGAGGAACTACACCAAACTTGCAGTTCTTCTAATGTACATCAGAAGCTAGGATAGGGTTAAGGCTAACCCCTTTTCCCTTTTGATAAAGCATCTAAATATTTGACATGATGTCAGTGTCAAAAAAAATGACTGAAGATACCCTTTAGTTTGGTTTAATGAGCGCAGATCTATTATATATACTAAAAATAGTGTTAAAGAAATAGTGTTTGTGTTAAAGAAACATGACTACACACATAACAAGCCTCTAACGGTATGACCTAAGTATTTTACACCCAATTCAGAGTTTTTCTGGAAGCAGCATAGAGATCAGTGTGATTAATAGAAGTCAGAATGAGGCATCGTGGTGTCCCACAGGGATCTATGATCGGTCCTCTGGGGAGCCGTGTGTAGAGATGGTACCTTACTCAGGGGTACCACAGCTGTACCCCTGAGTAAGGGGTACGGCTGATTCGAACCCCTGACCTTCCGATCATGGGGCCACCACTCTACCTACTGAGCTATCCACATTTCCATTGTTCGTTTCCATCTGTGTTTCCTCCTCCAGACTAACGCACCTCTTTAAACTGTATTAAGGCTTAACGTTTGCATCATTAGGGTCGTGGCCTCATTGACTGACAGTTCGATGGTGGCAACCAGTGTTGCACGTAATGAGTTACAATGTAATGTGTTCCTGTAATCATTTGTTGTGGAAGTTTTCTATTAAATAAAGCCTGCAGACGAGCGGTGAGCGGTCGCTAACATTCTTTAATCAAAACACAAAGAACGGACAACAAAGTTGGTGGAGAGCCTGCATGACCGCGGGGCAGACAGTCAGCAGAGTCTCCCGAGCCTAACATGACTCTCAGTTAAATACCTTCTTCAGGAACAAAAGGCAGTACACAGCTGTTTCACACCTTAAGGTTCACACTCCCAGAATCCTCGAAGAGACAAAAGATTCTTCCTGAGCAGTTGTCTGCTTCCCCCCAACTTCCTTACTAGACCCCCACCATTTGTCTTATAGTATGAGTGTGAGACATGCTATAATCCAGTGGCACCAAGGCATTATACAATAAAATAATGTGATTAATACATAAGTAAAAGAAATTCCTATACACATATTACATTTATCAGTAACACAGTAATGCAGTAAATACTTTACATTACAAAAGTATGTAGAAAGAAAAAAAATCATCAAACAAACATGTTTTTTTCTTCCTGCTACAATCAGCTGATGTCAGTTTGTGTGTGGGAGGAGGAAAATGGTGACATGGTCCACACCTTTTCAGGAGTGGAGATGTGGATGTTACTTAGAGTTTTATTGCACAAAAGGACAAGGGTGTGATGGTAAAGCGCAAACTGCATCCAAGACAGAAACCACCATGTTATACCAGTAAGGTCATTTTACATAGTAATGAAAAAGTAATATAACAAATTACTTGATGATAATGAAGCTTTATTTGTCACTTGCAGTTGCCTGTAGCAAAATTGGACCCATTCCAACCATGCATACATTACACAGACATCACATTGGGGAGACAGGTCAGAACAGGCAGCATAAAGAAAAACAAGGAAATGTACAACACAATAGGGTTCTCTGGCTCTCTCTTAAAAATCCCAATAACATTACTTCTGGCTTCAAAACAGATGGTCGTGACCCCAAACTATGACTATCCATCTTTTACATATAAACTGTTTAGCAGGAGTAGAAAAAGCATGTATGACTCTGATTGCATATCCAGGACTTCCCTGTGGTTTTCAGCACCAGTATGAATGAACCAGTAAATATGTTTCAGCCAGGACATGAGCTCTTATTTATCAGTCCACAACAAAAACGTGCCAGAAAAGACTATCAGCAGGCATTAATGTCTGCTAGTTCAAGGCTAACTGCAGGTATCTCTGCTTTGCTGAAAGCTGATGAGTCCACAGACCTGAACACTAACTGCATCTTCAATGTCTTCGTCTGCTTCTGTGAAGATAATCGACGAGTAGAAAAATGCAACACAGCACCTTGGTAGCAGCAAATTAAATACTGCTGAAGCATCAGCCTTCATGCTGGACCTAAAAAGATATTCATGTCAAATGGCCTCGACTGGAAACACGTCATCAGTATTCAGCTGGACGGCAGTACAGCGATGAAGGGTGGGCGGCAGGACCGGAGAGGAAACTCTGATGGTCCCTACACAGCTTCATTCAAGTCAGTGAAAAAGGCTGTTATTAAAGCAGAACAACAACAGACACAGCAAGTGTGGGGTCAACAAGATGAGTTACTGGGAGAATATAAAACACAGATTTAATTTGTGATCTTCAGCGGTTCCATCTCACTCCTCTGGCCTCTCTGACATAGTTATTATAGTTTTATATGTGCCAAACTTTGCCTGAATATAGAAAAGAAATGATAAAGTGATTAGGTCGATATATGGATCCTATAATAAATCCAGTGAATGCAGAGAGATGAACCTGATACAAACCCTCCAGCAGAGAGCCAATACTCTGCTGGAGGGTTTGTATCACTCTCTCCTCCCTGCAAATGTTGCAGGGAGGAGAGAGTGATGAATAATTTTCAATCTCTGATCCCTAACCAGTTTCTTAATCTGCCACTTTTCAGGAGATGAATTCTGGGAAAGGTACACAATGAAATTATGCAATAATAAAAATAATAATAAAAACAACAACTTAGATTCCCCAAGGACACTTTACAGAGAGCCGGGAAAAAACCTATATATTGATTAATACTAGTTAATCAACAAAATGTCAACTAGTTTTTATTTCTGCTTCAATTATCTTCTGTCAAACAGCTCCGTACCACCCTGCAGAGCAACAGCAGGACCCCCAGCACAAATTAGAGACACTGATTAAGAGCTGGGCTGGAGATGGTTTGCAAAGCGGCTTGCACATGTACATCAACTGTAATTGATCATTTCAAAATCTCTGGTTCCCCGCATGATATTCTTCCTTCTCGTTTCTTTAAGGAAGCTTTACATGTTATTGGTCCTTGTATCTTATCTCTGCTGAATGCATCATCGTCATCAGGTTGTGTACCGTCTGTCTTTAAGCATGCTGTTGTGCAACCTATTATGAAAAAGAAAAATCTTGACCCTAATGGTCTCACTAACTACAGGCCGATCTTCAAACTCCCTTTTATTTCCAAAATTTTGGAAAAGGTAGTTCTAAAACAACTTTAGGCCTTTTTAGATGCAAATGGTATTAATGAAAAGTTTCAGTCTGGTTTTAAACCTCACCACAGCACAGAGACAGCCTTACTTAGAGTTTTTAATGAGCTTCTTTTAACTGTTGACTCTGGCTATTCCGTGGTTTTAGTTTTACTAGACTTGACTGCTGCTTTTGACACGGTTAACCACAACATTCTTCTATCAAGATTTGCACATGTTGTTGGTCTCAAAGGTACGGTTTTATCTTGGTTTAAATCCTACCTCTCAGAGAGGTCGTTCTCTCTTGTTGTGGGGCAACACTCCTCGGCTTCTGCCCCTATTTATTGTGGTGTGCCTCAAGGGTCCGTGCTCGGTCCTGCTCTTTTCTCTTTGTACATGTTGCCCTTGGGATTAATTTTTAGAAAATAAAACATCTCCTTTCACTGTTATGCTGATGATATCCAGATTTATTCACCTTTGAAATCCGATGTGTCTGCTTCTTTGCAACCTCTGTTCAACTGTTTGCATGAAGTTAAAATTTGTTTATCACATAATTTTCTTACATTGAACGAAGACCAAAATCACTAGACCAGTTAGCTGATGCCCTAGGCCCTCTCGCTAGCCATCTTTCGTCCACTGTAAGAAACCTCGGAGTGTTCCTGGATGGCTCTTTTAAACTCGAGAAACAGGTCTCCACTGTGGTAAAAAACAGCTTTTGCCAGTTGCGTCAGATATCTAAAGCAAAGCCGTTCCTTCCTTTAAAGGACCTTGAAAAGCTTATCCACGCATTTATCACATCCAGATTGGACTACTGTAACTCCCTCTACTCAGGCCTCCAACACTCTTCTCTTTACCGGCTTCAGTTAATTCAAAATGCAGCTGCGCATCTTTTAACAGGTACGAGAATTCATGAACACATAACTCCTATTTTAGCCAAATTACATTGGCTCCCTGTTAAATATCTCATAGATTTTAAAATTCTTTTGTTCACTTTTAAAATTCTGAATAATTTAGCGCCCAGCTATCTCTCTGAACTACTCCGCTTATACAATCCCAACAGAGCACTTAGATCATCCAATCACAGGCTCCTAGCACAACCTAGGTCTCGAATGAAGTCGAGAGGCGACCGGGCCTTGGCAACCGTGGCACCCAGACTTTGGAATAACCTCCCTGTTCATATTCGTACTGCCGAGTCTATCCAGTCTTTTAAATCACATCTTAAAACTTATCTTTTTACTTTGGCTTTTGATTCTAACTAGTTGGCTGTTCTAGCTTGTTGTGTTGTTACCTATTGTTTGTTGTCCTGTTTTATTGTTTGTTTTAATTGTCTCGTGATTTTATTGACTGTGAAGCACTATGGTCAACACTGTTGTTTTAATATGTGCTATATAAATAAATTTTGATTTGATTTGATTTGATCAACTACAGGTGAAAATGAAACCCACACAGACCCCTCCAAAAACTACAGCTCATCTCATGTCCTCAACTGAATCAGTTCATGACAAAATACACTAATGCTGCTAGGCTCTGGGTCCACCTTTTATTTACAGTCTATAGAGTCCTGAGACCAATCAGAGACCACAGACATTCACTGGGAGTTGTCTGTACACCCGTGGAGCTGATAGCAGCTAATTCTGCCTCAATTTTCAGTAAATAGAGCGCCGTCCAGGCTGCAGCTCCTTCCTGTAGCTGACATTACAGCTGTTCATTAATGAGCATCAGGGCTGCAGCTCAGCTCACATCCCTCTATCAGATTTTTACACAGCAGCTGAATTTGAGACTTGGTTAGGAGGAGGAGGGAAATCACTCACGGATTCACTAAAAAATACAAAAATGAGGCTTGAGATGGGAATTAAAGTGCCGGAGGTCAGCTCAAGGGTAATTATTAGTGAAGAATGACTGGATTGAAATCACCGAGCAGGGCAGCTGAGAGCAGAAATCAGAATCCCATTTATTGACTAATCTGTCCTCATTTCTCTTAATTCCCTTCCACCACAGAAACTTAACTTACATAAAAACTCAGCATACAAGTGCTCTGAAACAGAAGGGATACCCATGTATCCATGTATTGTATATATTATTGTATTATTGTAGGTCTTTACAATATAAAGCACCCTGAGGCGACTGCTGCTGTGATTTGCTGCTGTATAAATAGAATAGAATTGAATTATGTATACATGCATGTATTTAAGTGCTGTAGTGATTCTGTAAATAGAGACAGTGAGAATAAAAGCAGGCGAATGCTGTAACTCTTTATCAGAGGGGCCTGTGGGAGGAAGCTGCTTGTTTCTGCTTCTCTGGTGCTTCCTGACTGGAACCTCTGGGTCTTTTCCTGTTAGCCAACCAGTTCAAAGCAAACAGTGGTCTCTGCACAGAAAACAGCCTGGATTACTTCAGAGCTGAACTGTCTGAGCAGCTCCTGAGGCTGAATGAAACTTCCTGTGCTGCTGCAGGAAGTTCATCTTTTTCTGGGAAATGTGGGCAATTCTGGGAGATGTTCAGTGTTTCCAAAGTGTTGCTGAATCTGTGAATAGGACAGTGACTCTCATCTCCACTGTTTTCAAAAGTTTTCAGCTTCAGGTTCTTCTGACTGTATCAGCGGGCCAGCTGTTCAAATACCTCCTAGTCAATCACATCCACGAAGAGACGTGTGACTGTTGTCATGTGCAAATTTAAGAAAGGAGGAAGGCGAGAGGGGACAACCATCAGCCAATCAGGAAGTTTGTGATCAACCAGCTGAATGAGCGTTTAAGAGGACATGAAGCACTACATGTATTAAGCTTAATTGACACCATGGAGCCCTGCTCCAAAAAAACTGTCACTGTCTGAAGTTGGATTTTAAAAATGCCGTTTTAAAGATAACGTTTTTAAAGTAGGGGAAACACCACCTTGGTCATTTGTTGGCTGATTTATGGGTTGATTAGTCAGTGGGACGATCAGGTGACTGACCGGTCCTATGGCTGGTTGATAGGTTTGTTGGTTGGTTGGTCAGTTGGTTGGTTGATTGATAGGTTAGTTGGTCAGTATGCTGCTCAGTTGATTGGTTGGGCGCTGATAGTAGTTCTATATTAGTTTATATTAGCTTACAAGTGACACACCCAATAAGGAAAACAAGTAAATTAAAATTAAAGAGCAGTTTATAGGGGTCACTTTTGTGTTGCCTCTTACTGCATCATGAGTTTTATGTTAAAAACAAGGAAAGACTGTCCACTCTTTGTCTCTTTAGCAGTAAGTAAATGGTAAATGGCCTGTATTTGTATAGCGCTTTTACTAGTCCCGCCTAGGGACGCCAAAGCACTTTACACACCCAGTCATCCACCCATTCACACACACATTCACACACTGGTGGAGGCAGCTACAGTTGTAGCCACAGCTGCCCTGGGGCAGACTGACTGAAGCGAGGCTGCCATATCGCGGCATCGGCCAAAACCAGTAGGCAGTAGGGTGAAGTGTCTTGCCCAACGACACAACGACCGAGACTGAAGTAGCTCTTCATTGTTAGCTAACTGCACTGAGAATCCACTTGTTAGCTGTAATCCTCAGGCTTGTGGAGCACTTTATCAATGAAAACTGCGTGGAGGAGAGCCTTTTTGAGTCAGATGCGCTGGTGTTTTGCTGGGCCGTCAAGCTGATGTTGACACCGTTCCCTCTGTGTTTGATTTTCCTTTGTTGGGTCAGGTGTGTGGACTGAGCAGCAAATAGCTGGCAGAGCAAATGTTCACAAGATGATCAGTTTGCTCTAAAAACATCCTCTTCCTGATATCAAGGGGGAAATTATCTATAGAGACCAGACAGTTTTTGTACCAGTCTGTAAGTGGGAGTCTGTGGGCACGGACTTGCTGCTGGAACCTCTGCTGGACATCAGAGGAACAGAGGATACCTTCTTCCCCACATTCCCTCTGATGTCAATTCTGTACAAATGGCTCATTTGGTGGCTTGGTGCTGAGTTTTGCAGCTATGTAAACAGGGAGTTTCCTTAAATATGTTGTGAAGTTTTATGGAATGTTGATGGCAGCAGGAAGTATCTCTAAGCTGCTCAGGTTTATCCCTGGATATATGGACTGCCTATTAGACTCCTTCCTATAATGCACGTGCTGGGACTGGTAGTGTCTTCGATGCTGTTGCTGCTGTGTGTGGTTATTGTCTTCATAACTTCTCAGAACAGCTGACTGAACCGCAGTTCAGTTTTTAATTCACTGTTAATTTGTTGCGCGGGGGTCACGCTGACGCCACCCTTGCAGACGCCCCCTCCCTCTGAATGTACACCTGCATCCACACTAGAGGCCCGGTGAATCGTATTTCATTAAAACACATTGCGTGAACAATCCCCGTCTCCCAGAAGCTGTTTAATTCAGTGGTGCTCTGAATCTACAATCTGTTCTCATCACACTTACTCTCACACTCTCCCTCTCTCTCTGTCCTTCCTCTTCCTCCCTCAGGTGAATCGTGTAATTGCTGTGGTTTAACGGGTACTGTGTTTGATCTCACGCTTATCCTCTGAAGCCTTTCCTCTCGCGAAAGAGATGAAGGGAGAAACGCATCTCCCTAGGAGCGCCTGTTGAGGGTGCATCTTGAGTGGGAATTGCTTCAGTCTGGTCTGATTTTTGAAGTAATTCAATTATTGCAGCAGTAGTGGAGGAACTGCAGGCTAAAACACACAAATCACTTCAATCTAAAGCCAATTTCTCCCCATTTAACCTCTGTGTATTACACAGACACAAAGTCATTTTCTCTGCTGCCTTTCATTAGATTCTCATCTGCAGCCTAAGGCGGGACAGGAGGAAGTGGACTCTGATACAGACGCTGGGGATGATTTAAAGATGTTTGATTGATCAATGCTGCCTCACAAGATACGAGATATCTTTAAATAAGTGAGGATTGGCTCATTTATCAGCATCTCTAATTAATAAAGCAGCTGTGCAGATGTTCGTTTTTTAGCTTCGAGTGGTGATTAACTGTCTTCGGCTCCACTGAATGTGCTGAAATTAGATCAAATGGGAAGTGTTTAAATGCATGCAGAGGGATTTCAGTGTTTTACATAAGAGAGCACATTCCTCACTTTTTCAGCTTTTTACTGCATATAATGTTTTCATTCCATTCATGGGGAACATTTCAAATTCAGCTGAATAAACCTGCTCTGTGCAGCAATAAAGTTTTATTTTCAATAAAATCAAAAAGATCATGACATTTACTATGACATCTCTGGATGCAGAACCTGTCATCTAATAACTGAGGTTTTACATGGGACAGTTTGTAATATTTAGTCTTTCATAGTCTGTTATAGTCTCTAATATTTCATTACAGACTATAAAGTTAAAATATGTTTAAGAATCTACTGATTTATTTATTTATTTTTTTCTTCTGGCGACTTTAAAAGGAAGGGCTACCATACTAAATCACCTTCTCCCTTGAGATCAAACTTAAAATAGAATAGGAACATCTATTTAATTCTTAAATACTGTAGGAAACTGGTAGAAAATCCGTTCCATTTCTAAAACGCATTATACTTTTTTTTTTGCCCCTCCCTTTCTTCCCTCCCCATCCTCAGCTGCCTCCCTATTCCCACTCTACCACACCCACCCACACACGCAGGGCTTGGGGTGCAGGTATGTCACCAGGGTGCAGGGTAGGCACTCCCCCTCTGTCCCCTTCTGGCCGCCTGTGCCTCAATTTTATTCTGCAACCTAGACATCCACATTACTCACACTCTCACATAACACATACATATAGGGCCTTGGGGGTGGGCACGTTTTACAGCATCCAGAGAATGGTCGGTGTACTCCAACCCACCTCTGGCGCTGGTGCCCTACCCTCAATTTTAAATGCATTTAGACACTAAGGGTTTTCGGGAAGAGCCGTGCTGCTCTCTGAGAGGAAGCTAGTACCATGCTGTCCTGAGTTTTAAATGCACTTTAGAACAGCACACAGCAACACTACATATGAGCGGGCATAGGGAGGTTTGAGGTCTTCACCCACCCCGATTCTGTTAGCCGTCAGGGCTGGGGGGCTGGGAGGAGGTGCTGGCCGTCAGACTGGGGTCTGGGATGCGGGGCATCCCTGCTACTGCAGTAAGGAGGTGGTCCGCTTGCCTCCACCCCAGAGAGAAGGGTTACATCTCCTGGGTCTAGGTGCGGCTTGCCCCTCTGAGGGCGGGGATACCTGGACCTGGGATATAGAATATGTTTGGGGAGTGCGACTGTCTGTGCAGAGTCTATTTGTGTCTGTCTACACGTTGGGTGAGTGCCGAGTATTTGGTTGTGCATATGGGGTGGGAATGCACGTCTGTGTCCACGTGTGCCTGTTCGTCTGTGTCTATATGTCAGGTTGGGTCTTAGACTCAACCTCTCTGGGTACATCTCAGGCCCTCTAAAGTACGGAGGCCTATCTCCCCTCACCACACTCCCTTCAGGTGGCTGATGCCCTCAGACGTTGGTGTCTTGGTGGTCCTTGTCGTCTGGGGCTGGGCGCTCATGTATGTACCGGCTCACTCCTGGTGGCCGATTGGCGGGACCGGGCGCCTGTGGCCCGGCTGGGCTCCTTCCGGGGGGTGGGATGCCCTCAGGCCTCTGGCCTCTGGGCCTGAAGCTCGGTCCTCTCTGGCACCTCTCTGGCTGCCAGCAGAGCCCACGGGCACGCCACTGCAACCCCCTCTGGCCTCTGCTCCGTAGCTGCGGGGTGACCTCTCCTTTGGGGCTCTACTCAACTCTTCCCAGGAGGGTGGCACGGTCCCCCCCCCTTTGGTGGTCCTCCTCGGGTCCTTGTACTCTGGGGCCTCTGGATATCTGGGGCCTGGATCTCCTCCATACCTGCTTCATACCCTGGAGGACGGGGCTATGGCTCCCCCACACTCCCTAGCAGATCGTTACATGGAGAAACCTTTGGAATGCAAGCATGCTGATCCACACAGGTGTGCACACAGGTGTACACACGGGTGTTCACAGACGCGGACTACATCTTTCTTGGCTGCTACCTCAAAGCACATTGTGCGCTGTCTATCTTGCGTGCTGCACAATATCGTTTATTATTTAGTATCTATTGTTATCTACTGCTAGCTAGTTTATTGTGATGGTGCTGTTTTTTTTATTATGTTGCTCTTTGTTGTTTGCTTTCTTTTCTGTTTTTTTTTCTCCATACAGGTGATCCAGGTGTTTTGTTTGTTTTTCTTTTTTTTTTCTTTTTTTTTTTCTTTCTTCCCCCCCTTTCTCACCGTCTCTTCTCTCCTTTGGTTTTCTTTCTCTCCCTCTCTTTCGTTCATTCTTTCTCCCTGTCCTATCCCCCAGTCATGTCTGTCCCGTTTGTAGCAACTGAAAATAAAATAAATTCATAATTATAATAAAGGTCAATCAAATGGACCAATATGGCAAGGCCATGATGATCCACTTGGTAAAATAAATCCGCTTGGCATCTTTCTTGGCCTTAATACAACAATTCTGATGGCTAAAGATCCAAACGGGACACAAAAAAAAAAAAAAGATAAACAATAATTTAAGGAAAAAATGAATCTTGGTTAGCATGCATTTTTAGTTTTATTAAGTATTTATTACATATCAGTCACAGTCGACTCTCTTTTTCTTTGTAATATGAATAAACTCAAGTCATGAAATATGAAATGCCAGCGTTTTATTTATTTTTCTTTTTATAAATTTTATTTTCAGTCACAGCAGCATGTTAACAACAAAACATTGAACATACAGTAGTTTGCTGTTCAGTATTTACAATACCCCAAAAGATAACAGAAATAGAGAAGGAAAAAACAAACAAACAAACCAAAGAAACCCCTACAAAACAACAAAAAACAAACAAACAACAACAAACAAATAGAAAAATAAAATGTATAAGGGACATTCAGCGTACAGTTAGCTATGATAGCGATATAGAGATATGGTATCTGGTCATGATAAGGTGGTCATTTTAAATGTTTCCATGTACATCAAGAATGGCTGCCATGCCCTAAGAAATTTGGTGGTTGAACCTGCCAATGTATATCTCATCTTTTCTAAATGTAAAAACCTCATGAGCTCCGCAAGCCAATGTTCATGTGTGGGAGGAGCTTCCTGCTTCCATCTTAAAAGTATAAGGCGCCTTGCGATAAGTGAAGCAAAGGCAATAGAATTCGAATAGCATTTTGGCAAAGTGATGTCTTGAGGTATCACCCCAAAGATAGCCGTTAGAGCAGAAGGATCATATTTAACGTTATACATCTCTGACAGAGTGTTAAATATAGACACCCAATAGATATGAAGATTGGGGCATGTCCAAAAGGTATGAAGGAGCGAACCTGTTTCTGCTTTACATCTGTTACACAGAGGGTCAGCTCCTGGATAGAACTTGGCTAACTTTTCCTTGGAGATATGTAATCGGTGTAGGACCTTAAATTGAAGGAGCCCATGCCTGGCACATATCGAAGAAGAGTGTACCCTCTGGAGAAAAGATTGCCAGAGCTCATCTGTTATAGTCATCCCAAGGTCTTTCTCCCACTGTGCTTTAAGGATGAAGAGAGAAGGAGATTGAAGATCTAATAGTATAGCATAGATTTCTTTAATCGCCCCTCTCTTATGAACGTTTATATTAATAATTTTATCCAAAGAAGTTTCCTCAGGTAGTTCCGGAAATGAAGGAAATCGACTCTTTACAAAGTGACGAATTTGTAAATCGCGGAAAAAATGGTGCCGAGGAACATTAAACTGCTTCAGGAGCTGCGTGGATGAGGCAAAAATCCCATCTACAAAAAGGTCTTTGATATTTCTAAGGCCATTACTTTCCCATATTTTAAAGGCAGAGTCCATCATGGAGGGTGGGAACATATGGTTTGAGCAGATAGGTGCTTTAATTGACATTAAGTGTAACCCCAACCTTTTCCTACATTGCACCCAGATTCTGAGCGAGTCATACAACAAAGGGTTACGTTTATAGGTGTATAGTTCTAATGGGAGAGCTGAACTCAACAAAGCTGATAGGCAAATTTTGCCACAATTGGATGACTCAATTTGGAGCCAAGCTGGAGTCTCTGTAGTAACATTACTCATCCAGTACAGCATATTACGAATATTTGCTGCCCAATAATAAGACTGAAAGTTTGGCAAGGCTAATCCACCCATTGGCCTAGTCCTCTGCATGAAATCTTTACGAATTCGTGGACTTTTGCCATTTCAAATAAATGCAGAGATATGCTTATTCAGTGTTATAAAATACTTATTGGGTAAGTAGCATGGGATACATTGAAATAAGTAAAGGAACTTGGGAAGTATGTTCATTTTGATAGAATTAATGCGGCCAATTAATGACAGTGGTAAATTGTTCCACCTCTGAAGATCTGTCTCAGTATTTTTAAGCAGCGGGACAAAGTTTCTTTCATAAAGATCTTTGTATGAGTGGGTAACCTTAACCCCCAGATAGGTCACATACCCTGATTTAACGTTAAATTGAAAACCTGAAAATGAAATCTTTCTGGCTATAGAGTTGACACAGAGAAGTTCACTTTTATGCAGATTCAACTTGTAACCTGAAATATTACCAAAACATTCGAAAATGGCAAGAGCACGGGGAAGAGAGCATAAAGGCTCTGACATATACAGCAGGAGGTCGTCAGCATATAAGGATATTTTGTGCTCCTGGTCACCTCTGAAGATGCCCTTAATGCAACTGTCAGCTCGCAGTTTAATCGCCAGTGGTTCAATTGATAATGCAAAAAGAAGAGGGGATAAGGGACAACCTTGTCTCGTACCACGGAGAAGTGGGAAATAAGAAGAGAATAACGAATTTGTTCTAACACGTGCCAAAGGTGAGGAGTAAAGTAACTGAATCCATGAAATGAAATTAGGGCCAAATCCAAATTTATGCAGAGTATAAAACAGATAATCCCACTCCACCCGGTCAAATGCCTTCTCAGCATCGAGTAATAAGGCAATTTCAGGGGTTGTAGTTGACTTGGTGTGTAATATGTTTAAAAACCTGCGCAGGTTGAAAAAACCATGCCTACCCTTCACGAAACCTGTCTGATCTGGAGAAATTAACAATGGTAGATATTGCTCTAGCCTGAGAGCAAGTGTTTTTGACAGTATTTTTAAATCTACATTTAAGAGTGATATAGGACGATATGATGAACACTCTAATGGATCGTTATTTGGCTTCAATAGGAGTGAGATGGTCGCTTGTCGAAGCGTTAGGGGAAGACATTTTGAAACCAATGACTCAATGAACATGTCTCGTAATAAAGGTGATAAACTGTCTTTAAAGGTCTTGTAAAATTCAACCGGATACCCATCCGGACCCGGGGATTTGCCATTCTGCATTGAGCTAATCGCCAATTTAATTTCTTCCACTGTAATTTGCTCCTCCAATTGGTCTCTGAATGCCGAGGTTAAAGTCGGAACTGTCATTCCATCAAAAAAAGCCTCAAACAGTCCAGGCGTGTTTAAAGATTCAGAATCATAGAGACTGGAATAGAATACTTTGAAACTCTCATTTATTTTTTGTGGTGTAGTGGTGACATGTCCAGATTCAGTCCTAATTTCAGGGATTATACGAGTTGCTTCTGATTTACGAAGCTGATGTGCTAAAATTTTAGATGCTTTTTCTCCGTGCTCATACCATCTTCCTCTAGATTTAAGAATCATAGACTCTGACTGCTGGGTTGAGATTAAATTAAATTCAGTCTGTAACGTTAGTCTTTGTTTATACAAAACTGGAGAGGGGGTTGTAGAGTGTTGCTCATCCAATTGCGAAATAAGGTGTATCAATTCAGAAAGACGTTTCCGTTTCTGTTTTCTAGTATATGAACAGTATGATATAATATGGCCCCGTAAGAATGCTTTTAAGCTTTCCCAAACCGTACTATAGGCCATGCCAGGCGTAATGTTTGTTCTTATAAAGATATCAATTTGTTTGGAAAGATATTCCACAAACTCCTTATCCGACAAAGAAAGAGGATTGAGTCTCCAGGAGTACATAAAGGGTTCATGCGGGAAGCTAAGTTCCAAAACAAGTGGACTGTGATCAGATATTACTATGCTATTGTATTTACAAGTCTTGATATTGGGAAGCAATTTTTTGTCAACAAAAAAGTAGTCTATACGAGAATACGTTTGATGCACTGCAGAAAAAAAGGAATATTGTTTAGTGGAGGGGTAGAGAAATCGCCACCCATCAACAGCCCCATAGGTTTGTAAATAAGACTGTAACACTAATGAGGATTTAGGGAGTGGAAGTCTTTTATCTGAGGAGCGATCTAGTACTGGATCCATAACAGTATTCATGTCACCTCCAAGGATCAATTGGTGTGTATTGATCTGTGGAAGGGAATTAAGAAAGTCATTGAAAAAAGTTGAGTCATTCCAATTCGGAGCATAGACGTTTGCTAAAATAAGTGAAGTATTAAACAGGGACCCTGTCACAACTACATAGCGACCATTTGGGTCAGCTATTGTGTGAGAGACTATAAACGGAGTATTCTTATTAATCAAAATTGCTGCACCTCTGGCTTTACCATTGAATTTGGAATGAAAAATTTGTCCAACCCAATTTCGTCTTAATCTGGCATGATCTGTATGCTTAAGGTGTGTTTCTTGAAGAAACGCTACATGTACTTTAAGATAAAGAAGATGAGAGAGTACCTTATTTCGTTTCACTGGGTGGTTCAATCCCTTCACATTCCAACTAATAAAGTTAACATGGCAGCCATTACTCACAGCAGTTGAAGTGTCATCAACAGAAGTCATCACCATATAAGTACATGATGAAAAAGGCGGTTCCAAACGCAAGTACCAATCCTATCATGGGTGCACACTGAAATGTTGTTGTTAAAAATAATCTGAGCAAATAATATACAACAAAAAAAGAAAAAAAAAAAAAAGGAAAAGAAAAAGTAGATAAGTCCCTCCCACCCACCACCCCGTGTTCAGTGTTGTCCCCAAACGACACACACCAATTTCCCAAAGCTCCCCTGCTTCTATTAAGAGTCCCAATCACCTTATTCATAACCACAGCCCTACATGAGCAGAAGCATCTGAACTATGAATCACACATGTAGTCCAAAACATATTCAAATTAGAAAGTCACAAAGTCCAACACAATAGAGTAAAATAATTAAGAGAAGGAAAGAGAAAAACTCCCACGTCGCATTTACCCGTAACCGAAATACGGACCTGTTTCACTTCTCATCAAAGCTGACCCCGGAGTCCCTTTTAAGTGACAAGTACTGGAATATAGTTAACCTCCCAGGAAACAAGGGCAAACTCACCAACATCTGAGATTTCTAAATGAACATTGAACATGAAACTAAGCTAAACCAAAGATCGTCCGTTTATTGATTGACAAAAATATAGTCACGATGGTATGAAAGTCCCCGGTGGTTCTTATGAAATGTCATTCGGGAGATGACTCAAACTTGGAGTCAATGAAATCTTTCACTGCTTTAGGAGAGTCGAATACCTGTGTTTCTCCATTAAACGAGATCCGAAGCCGGGCAGGATAAAGAAGACCGTAGCGAACTCCGTCTTTTTTCCGTAGTAGTCCCTTCACCTCGCTGAAAGCAGCCCGGCGTCTGGCCAGGTCGGCGCTGTAGTCAGGAAAGATGAAGATCTGCTTCCCTTGAAACTCCAGCCGGCCTTTCTGTCTGGCTAAGCGCTGTATCTGCTCCTTTTCCTGGTAGTAATGAATGCGAACAATGAACGGCCGCGGTCGCCCTCCCTCCGTGGGCAGCGCAACCGCCGCCCGGTGAGCTCTGTCCAGGATCGGAGCCTGCTCCAAACCGCCGGGACCACCCAGTACAACGTGCAACAGATCAGCAACAAATTTAGTGGGATTCCCTTGTTCGGCTCCCTCCGGCACTCCTAATATACGCAAGTTGCATCGTCTTCCCCGATTCTCCAAGTCGTCAGTTTTCAGCAGCAACTTCTTGTATTGGTTACTCAGATCTGCGAAACATGTCTCCATAACTTCTAGCCGCTTGTCCAGATTATTCAAGCCTTCTTCGTGTTCGCCCAACTTCTCAGTACATTCGTCAAGAGTGGTTTGGATGGGCGAAATGGCTCGTTTAATTTCGTCCCGTAGGTTGTCATTTTCCTCTTGAATCACTTCTTTGACAATGTCGCGGAAAGCTAGCAGTGTCGCTGGGTCAACGGTAGTTTTGCTAGCGGTCCCTGAGCAGCTAGCCTGCACTCCTTTAGCAGACTGCTTAGGAGGCATTTCACTTCGAGATAAGGCAAAAAGACGGAAAGAACAACAGCTAAAACAATGCTGACTTTCTTAATAGAGCTTAAGAAATCTCTGAATTGGGCCACAATAGGTGAACCATAAAGTAATTTAACAGATAAATGGGACCTCGTGGTTTGCGCGTCTACTCCATAACGCGCCGCCAGCGTTTTATTTTAACAGTTACATGATTTTAAAATACCAGAGTAAAAATGACTCTCCTTCATTTGCAGGGTGGGATCAAGTGGGATAAGGTGGGATCAAAATTGTTCTGGAGCTTCCCAGGGATTCTGGATTGGATTAGGCTTTGTGGTATTTGATGAACTTCTCGGTGCTTCTTGAGACATTCCTCAGCAGTGTCTGTGTGGTTGATGATTGGCGTGGACAATGTTAACGTCACTAATATAATATATTAAACAGATCTGTTGGGAATACATTCCTGAAAGTGTGATACACAGAGCTGTGCTCAGACTTGCACATGAGCAAACAACATCTGAGAGTGCCATGCCTCTTGCACTCTGATAGTGAAGGATGTCCATTCATTATGAAGGGCGAGATAATCTCCGCCCACTGTTTATCTCAGGGTTACAAATGAAGTAATTGCTTCATTCTGGCACGTGTCAGCAGAGGGAATTCAGCGTTTGGGTAACAGCTCATTAACAGTCAGTCAGCTGCTGCTCCGCCGTCACAGCAGCAGTACCTGCTACTCACCTGTCAGTCATCTCCAGCCGCAAAACAGAAATATGATTGCATCCTGTCATCCTGGAGACGTAGATTAACTCCTGCCGGGTGGCTTGAGAACACTTTCATACCTGTGGAATACATTTTGCTGAAAAAATAATCATAGAAGAAATTGCTGTTTTCCCCAGGATCTGTTTCCATGTGTTCAGCAGGAATATATCCATCATTCAGGCACATGAAGGCGAGGCGTTTACTGACTGCACGTTTTCCACATCTCAACAGAAAGTCGGCTAAGTGTGGATGATGACGCACAGAGTCTCCTTCTGATCATTGTAACACAGGAAAGGCATCACATTTACTCAGTAAGAGCACATTTCCCTTTACACTAAAGTAGATTCAAGTTTAAAACTATCCTGTCATGCTGTATTAGCACATCACTCTCTGACTCTCCTAATTAATAAGAGGCTCGTGTTCTGAGGCTTTACTGTCTGCTCCTGATTTTTGATTTTACTTCATATTTGTCACACTCTCATGTTTTACATCAAATATCGGACAAAGAAAATGTTTTAAATGATGATGCCATTTATTAACGGACAGACACCTGATTGCACTTCTTTCTGCCAAGGATACAACCAGTCAATAGGTTTAGGGGGCGGTTACTTTTGCACACAGGGCAGGCAAGTTTGGATACGTTTGTTCCCGTAATGAATGAAATCATGATTTAAAACCTGCATGTTGTATTTACTATGGTTATCTTTGTCTAACGTTTGATCTAAGTATGAGAAAGATGACCCAGACACACAGCGCTGCATGCATGTGTTCAAAGTTTTTAAGTTAGTGAGAGAAATAACTGAAATATTCAGATTGGAGTGGAAAATCCTAAAGTAATTAAATCAGCCTGACAATGAAAAATACTGCAGGTAGATTAGACATGGAATCAGAGACATCGTTGTTATTAGTGGGATTTATTTTTCCTTCTTCCCGTCTAAAAGTAGCAGGAACTAAAAGAATTCTCTCATTTGGTGTGTTTCCTGTGAATTCAGAGAGCTTTCTGGGGTTTGTGCTCGTGTGTTTGCTCGGATAAACATTTGGTGTTGTGAGCATCACCTCGTCCCCAGAGAAGGAGTTGTGGCGTTTTTCTGAACCGCCCCCTCACAATAAGCGCTGGTGATGGATTGATCTGGGTCAAGTGTTTGACTCAGACTCTTTATTGTTCTTTGTGTATATGATTTGGGTTTTCCACTGTGTCAGGCACTGCAGGTGTGACAGGAGGTTCTGCAGAACGAAAAGCACATCAGCTGCTTCTAGAAAACATTTAAAAGGCGCTTCGTTGGTGCCATCTCTGAAAGTTCCAGCAGTAGACTGAAAAAAACCTCCTCACTTTAATCATCTCCTCAGATTCACAAAGTGGCACACGCAGCAATACTTTGAAAGCGACATAGAGAGGGGAGGTGGGTACAGGTGGTGGGGGTATTAAGCAGAGAGGGGTCGGGGGGGGGGGGGGGGGGGAGTGATTAGACAGGAGAACAAAGGCAGGAAAAGACGGGCCTCAGAGCAGAGGAGGAGACACCACGGCTCTCAGCCACGAGATAAGGAGGACCGTGGGGGAGGGGGAGGGCTGGGGTCTTGACACACTATGCTACGCAGCAGCTGCACAAACACACCTGTTAATGGATACCACCTGCAGGGTGTCAGGAGACATCCACCACTTCCTGTTTATGTTTATGCAGTCATGCTAAGGGTCACTCCAGGCTTTTGTTGCCTTGGTTACCCTGCAAAAAAAAATACAAATCTTTGCAAATTTTTAATGTGCCAAAAAAAAGTTTGCACTGAAGAGGAAAACTGCATCACTTTCCTGGAAATATATTCAGAATGAGAGATTTTTCAGAGCAGGACGTCAGGCTTTCTGTGGATAATGCTAGCATACATTACAGACAGCTAGCTATGGCACAGACGATGTCAGTTTGTCTGCAAAGACTTGCTGTCTACCTGCTAGTTTAGTAACTTTACTAAGTTTCTAAAGTAAAAGCTGTGCCTCACTGCCAATCCAGCATCACCAAAAGAATCAAACTGGCAACACAAGAGGCAAGCTCAAGTTTCCAGAAACTGAAAGGTCTGATGATGTATGTATTTTAATTACAGCTCGTATTACTCTGTACACTAGTGTGAGGTCAGTACACGCTCATATCTACCTCACATATAAACTCAAATCCAGCTAAAAGCAAACACTGATTGCCGTGTGTGAGTAAGAATAAGCTCATGTCAGTGCAGCCTCCTACACGCTCAGGAAGGACCGCTACTTCCTGCAGACACAGCCAATCTCATTAGTGGGCAAGAATCAGGAGGCATGCGTTGAATTCCTGAGGCTACTGAATGACCTGCACACCACCACCTACATCAAATCAAATCAAATCAAATCACTTTTATTGTCACATCACATGTGCAGGCACACTGGCACAGCACATGCGAGTGAAATTCTTGTGTGCGAGCCCCACAAGCAACAGAGATGTGCAAACACAACAACACAAACGAGCAAAATACAAGAATGGCCAACCTGAAACTAATAAATATATGTACAATATATAATAGTGTATGCATTTCTGGATGTGTATACTAAATATTTTCCTACGTGTGTGTGTGTGTGTGTGTGTGTGTGTGTGTATACACATTTTTACAAATTAAATAGTAAAAAAATAAAATAAAATAATAATAATAATAATAATAATAAAATATATAAAATATACAGAGTTGAATATGTGCAAAACAAGTGGCATTTATATACAGTGTGGAGTGCATAATGTTGAAGTTCCAGTAGTGAAGCTGAGGTGTCTATGACGTGTTCAGCAGTCTGATGGCCTGATGGAAAAAGCTGTCTCTCAGTCTGCTGGTACAGGACCGGATGCTGCAGAACCTCCTTCCTGATGGAAGCAGTCTGAACAGTTTATGGCTGGGGTGACTGGAGTCCTTGATGATCCTCCCCGCTTTCCTCAGGCACCGCTTCCTGTAGATGTCTTGGAGGGAGGGAAGCTCACCTCCAATTATCCGTACAGAGCACCGCACTACTCGCTGGAGAGCTTTGCAGTTGTAGGCGGTGCTGTTGCCATACCAGGTGGTGATGCATCCAGTGAGGATGCTCTCAATGGCACAGTGATAGAAGGTCCTGAGGATGCGGGGGCTCATGCCGAATCTTTTCAGTCTCCTGAGAAAGAAGAGGCGCTGCTGGGCCTTCTTCACTGTTTTGTTTGTGTGTACTGACCACGTAAGATCCTCAGCCAGGTGTACGCCAAGGAACCGGAAGCTGCTCACTCTCTCCACAGCAGCGCCGTTGATGGTGAAGGGGGTGTGTACTTCTCTGCACCTCCGGAAGTCCACTATCAACTCCTTTGTCTTTGCGACGTTGAGGGTGAGATGGTTGTCTTGACACCAGTGGGTCAGGGCGCTGACCTCCTCCCTGTAAGCCGTCTCATCACTGTTGGTGATAAGACCCACCACTGTAGTGTCGTCCGCAAACTTCACAATGATGTTGGAGTTGTTAGTGGCTGTGCAGTCGTAGGTGTAGAGTGAGTACAGGAGAGGGCTCAGTACACACCCCTGTGGAGCACCAGTGTTCAGTGTGATGGGGGATGAGGTGATGCTGCCCAGTCTGACCACCTGGCGTCTGTCAGACAGGAAGCTAAGGATCCAGCTGCAGAGGGAGCTGCTCAGTCCTAGATCCTGCAGTTTCCTGTCCAGCTTCGAGGGAACGATGGTATTGAATGCTGAGCTGTAATCTACAAACAGCATCCTCACATACGTGTCTCTCTTCTCCAGGTGTGACAGGGCAGTGTGTAGTGTCAGGGCTATGGCATCATCAGTGGACCTGTTGTGGCGGTATGCAAACTGTAGAGGGTCCAGTGAGTCGGGTAGTGCAGAGCAGATGAAGTCCCTGACCAGCTTCTCGAAGCATTTGCTTACGATGGGGGTCAGGGCTACAGGTCGCCAGTCGTTCAATGAGGAGATGGTGGAGGATTTGGGTACAGGGACGATGGTGGCCATTTTGAAGCAGGCTGGGACTACAGACAGAGAGAGGGAAAGGTTGAAGATGTGCGTGAACACTCCAGCCAGCTGAGCCGCGCATGACCTGAGGACGCGGCCGGGAATCCCGTCCGGACCAGTAGCTTTGCGTGCGTTCACCTTCCTGAAGCACTTCCGCACATCCTCCTCAGACACAGTGTGCGCACTGACGTCATCCGCGGTGCGCACACTGTCCGGTCTCATGGTGTTCGCTGTGTCGAATCTAGCGTAGAATACGTTTAGATCCTCACACAGAGAGGCCGTGGTCTGCGGTGTGCTGGTTTTCCCTCTAAAGTCTGTGATCGTGTTTAGTCCCTGCCACATACTCCGAGGGTTGTCAAACTGTTGTTCCACCCTGTCCCTGTACTCACGTTTGGCTGCTTTGATCGTCTTCCGGAGTTGGTAATGTGCGTGTTTGTAGTCCGATGTGTTCGCGGAGGCAAAGGCGGTGTTCCGTGCCGCCAGTGCCGCGCGAACATCTCCGTTAATCCAGGGTTTTTGATTTGGGAAGGATTTGACTGTTCTGGATGGGACGACATCTTCCACGCATTTCCTGATAAATCCACAGACTGAGTCTGTGTATTCATCAATGTCTCTGGCGGCCACGTGAAACATTTCCCAGTCCGCGTGATCAAAACAGTCCCGCAGCGCAGACTCCGATTGGTCCGTCCAACAGTGCACCGCCCTCTGGGTTGGAGCTTCCTGTTTCAGCTTCTGCCTGTAGGCGGGCAGGAGCAGGATGGAGCAGTGATCTGATTGGCCGAATGGGGCGCGGGGGAGGGCTTTGTACGCATCCCGGAAAGAGGTGTAACAGTGGTCGAGTTGCCAGTTTCCACGTGTGTTGAAAAGGATGTGTTGATGGAGTTTTGGTGAGACTTTCTTCAGGTTTCCCTTATTAAAGTCTCCGGCTGTGATAAACGCTGCCTCTGGGTGTGCGGTTTCCTCGCTGCTGATCGCGCTGTACAGTTCCCTGAGTGCACGGTCAGTGTCGGCTTGTGGGGGAATGTAAACAGCCGTAATAATCACTGCTGTAAATTCCCTCGGTAGCCAGAATGGCCGGCACTTAATCATCAGGTACTCCAGGTCCGGTGAGCAGAAGGATTTGACCGGGTGCACGTTCGCATAATCACACCAGCTGTTGTTGATCATGAAACACACACCACCGCCTCTGCTTTTCCCAGTAAGATCCTGTGACCTGTCCGCGCGGTGCACAGAGAACCCCGGCAGTTGTATTGCGGAGTCCGGTACTTTGTCCGATAGCCAGGTTTCTGTGAGGCAGATCACGCAGCAGTCCCGCATCTCTCGCTGGAATGAGATCCGTGCCCGAAGCTCGCACAGCTTGTTCTCCAGAGACTGCATATTAGCCAGTAATAAACTGGGTAACGGTGGTCTGTAAGTGCGCCGTCTCAGTCGAACCAGAACGCCAGATCTTCTCCCTCTGCGTCGGCGTTTGCGGCCTCCAGGGCCAGAGAACAAAGGCGTCTCAGGTGAGATGAATGGGGGGTCTGCAAACGGAGCGTCCGTGTTGCAAAACTTGAACTCCGGAAAGTTATAAGAAAGACCGTCTTTTATGTCCAGTAAGGTTTGTCGGTCGTACACAAGGAGACAAGTGCTGCTCGTGAAAAAATAAAGGAAAAGTAAAATTAAACACAGAAGAAAGCCGTTGCTTGGGGGAGCTCGCGACGAGGCTGCCATACTCGGCGCCATCTTGATCACTCTCACATCAGCCATCAGCTCTGCTGGTTATATAACGCTGCACAGCGTGGAGATGGAAACACCGCAGTGCAAGTAGTGCACTCATACTCCGTCTGGCGCTGGCAAATTCTTCAAGCTTTAAACTACCTCTGAACGATGTGGGCGACAGAAGGCGACAAAAGTCAATGAGCTTTTGTTTGCAGAGCTCACAAAACGTTATCCCGGTGAGGTTCCCTTTGTTCGCTCTCAACAACCAAGTCCTTATGGTCTGGTAAATGGTAAATGGTATTTGTATAGCGCTTTACTTGGTCCTAAGGACCCCAAAGCGCCGGGCACGTGCAGGGGGGGGGGCTAGAGGGGCTTGAGCACCCGCCCCTTTCCTGATGGGTGCCCAAAGTGCCCTTTTGTTGAGGCAACTTTTAAAAAAAATTATTATTATTATTTTTAATGTGCGTGTGCGTGCGGAGTCCTGTCTGTGCCCCTCAACAATAATATTTAACTATTAATCACAGTTTTGCTAAATAAAAGGATCTGGCTTGCATCAGTCACATGATCACATTTAACCAATGATCGCCCTTGACGGCAGAACGCGCTGGTTACGAGCCGGGAACGAGCTCACAAAGAGCACGCGCATTTGTTGCGGTCCGGAGCTGTAGGAGAAACACAAGTTAACTCAGAGACACAGACTGATGCGACAAAACCAGTAAGTAGGTGTACAGCGTACACTGTAGTGTGTAGCACACAGGAGTATTAGCTTATTACGTACACGTTGGTAAGCTGTCTTGTTGCAACGAACGAACTGAAACAAATGAGCGTGCTGTGTGTGCAACAGCGCGACAAACATTACCTGTCCTTTTATTAACTGCACAAGTAGTGCTGGTCATAGCTGCTGGCTACCTGTGTAAGGCTGTCATGGGTCTGTAGCTCTGTCACCGTTTTAGGGAACATATTTAGTTTTAAAGTATTTAGAAACATATTTAGTTTTAAAGTAAGTTTCTGGGCTTTTCCTGCCTTTCTGGAGGGATTATATTTCACTAAAAAACGATCTAATATGCATGTCCACATAATTATGCATTATTATAATTATAATATATTAAAAACACGCTGTATTTTAAAGAACATACATTAAGAAGCAGATTATATTAGATTTTTATTTTAAATAAGACAAAATTTGGATTTTACAGCAGTAAAATGATTGTATCTCTACAGTTTAAAAATGTAATAAGCTTTGCCCCTGCACAGAGTGGATAGTGAAACAAATGGAATCATCATCAATACATTATTTCATATTTATTACTTCCCCCTCCTCATTGCTTTATTATTGTAGCTCTAGTAATAAATAATAATGTAAGGATTCTGGATCAGCACAGTGATGCCCGTAGTATATACAGTATTCTGAAGAAGGTCTAAAATGTCACTGTGTGTGCGTGCATGTGTTTGTTTTATGTAAATGGATTTTTTTAAATTATTACTCATGATATAACATTGTCCAGACATGGCTGGTAAGGACATGAGGAGGAAACAGCAGGAGCTGTGTGAGGCTACTAAAGGCAGTGCTATAACATTTTTCTGTCATCATTTTATTATAGATTAAGTGTAAGAGTTGTTAGGTGTGGATAATTAGATTATAGTTTATTGCAATAGCAAGTTGTGCCTTGTTCTCAGATAGACAGCAAGTGGAGAGTGATATATGAAATGATGGGATGGAAGGAAGAAGAGAAAGCAAAGAGTGAATCACAGGCAGAGCCTAAATTATTTCTCACAGTTTTTTGTTGCCTTATGGTTCCAAGCGCTGTCACCAATCTTTGCATTTTGTTATTATCTCATGACACTTGTTTAATCAGCTACCATCTCTCCTATGGACTTTTTATTGTTTACAGTCTCAGATCAACACAGCCCTGCCCTCCAGCACTATCCACAGCAACCCCTCAACAGCAACATTGTACCCATCAGCAGAGGTGGGACCAAGTCATTGCTTTGCAAATCTCAAGTAAGTCTCAAGTCTTTATCCTCAAGTCTCAAGTCAAGTCTCAAGTAATGTCAGGCAAGTCAGAGTCGAGTCTCAAGTCACTGGTGTAAAAGTCCGAGTAAAGTCACAAGTCTGAAATTTTGAATTTCAAGTCCTTTCGAGTCTTTAAAAAAAAAGAAGAGAAAAGCATGTTGCAGTTATGCTAAATGGCCTGGCCTGCATTTATATAGCGCCTTACTAGTCCCTAAGGACCCCAAAGCGCTTTACATATCCAGTCATCCACCCATTCACGCACACATTCACACACTGGTGATGGCAAGCTACATTGTAGCCACAGCCACCCTGGGGCGCACTGACAGAGGTAAATGTAAATATTAGACCATGTAATTTTTAAATCTGTGTTTTTCTCAACACATGACAAAATAGTGAACTTAGAAAATATACACAAATTGTGAAATTGCACCTCTTTAAAATGCAGCTCAATTAAACCTAGCTCCAAGAATAATTTTCACCGACAGTTCTGAGATAAGCTGCATGTTATTCTTGGATGTGGTTGTAGGACCGGCTTTAAAATCCCATGACAAAAATATCATACACATTAAAAAAAAACTGCATCACCAACGTAGCCTGGACAACATTTGCTAGTTAGATGAAGTCAGCTATCTCATCTTAGCATATTTATATGCATATTTATAATCATACGGTTCTTGGAGTGAGTGCATACACTCGTGAAGTTTAGTAACTTCCGGTCACTGCAACAAGCCCAGGTACAGTTTACCGACGGATGGGTACAGGACCTTGAAATGCACCGTGTAGAACGAAAGACCATCGTACCATAAGTTTACCAGTCTCACAAATCGTCATCATAAATACACATTTGTTAACCGTTTATTAATAGGACCTTTGAGCTCAATGGTAATTAATTAGTAGTGGAAATAATTTCTGGTATGCGTTACAGAAATGTAGCAGTGACAATAATACTGTATGCTGTAATCGTACTGGACAATTAGTGATACAAAACAACTGTTTTATCCTGTGAATAAAAGTATATGTTTTTGTCAATGTACCATAATAACAGAAGCGAAACGCAATATTGTGTCAGGACAATTCACTATTTATGCACAATAAACACAATAAATAAAGGAGCATAGCGCGACAATTTCTGTTCAGCGCCAGACTTGCTTGTAACCTATATCACCAATTATGTTAAGAAAAATGACGTATTAACTACTACAAAACTCTGACCTTTGTGTAAATGCTTGGAGCAGACTAACCTGTGAGCTGGAGTGTTCTGGGACGTTATATTTGATCTTTGAATGGCTGCAATCCAGGCCATCCGTCGCGTCTTTGTTACTTCGGAAACATGGCTCGAACAATTTCTCTTCAGCGATGTAATCCGATAACAACCGATCTCTTTACCCGTCGGCTTCCCGTGGCTGTCATGCGACCGGCTATTGCAGTTAATAATACAACAGCTTCTTGACATTTTTGTGTTTCTTTTTATCGCTGTGTGACTGATTTCAATTGAAAGCCTGCTTGCGCTAGTACCTCTTGCCACGAGTTCCCAGAATCCTTTGCGGTTCTACCCCTGAATGACGTCACATTTTCAATCTCTATATAATATGCATGTTAAATTTTATATTTGGGGTGAAATATCAAGTCTTTTCAAGTAAACCGGTTCAAGTCCAATTCAAGTCCCAGGTCATTGGTGTAAAAGTCCAAGTCAAGTCACAAGTCTTAGAACATTTTTTCAAGTCAAGTCTAAAGTCATAAAATTAATGACTCGAGTCTGACTCGAGTCCAAGTCATGTGACTCGAGTCCACACCTCTGCCCATCAGGTAAAGCATCGGCTACGTTTGCTTTGCCTTTTTGCCCATATTAGATTCTTGGTGAATGTGTGTTGTTGTTATTCACCCTGTTTCAATGTGCCCCTTTTTAACTTTGAGCACCCGCCCCTTTAAACCTCTCTGCACGGCCCTGCAAAGCGCTTTACACTATACACAATCATCCACCCATTCACACACACATTCACACACTGGTGATCGCAAGCTACAGTGTAGCCACAGCCGCCCTGGGGCGCACTGACAGAGGCTCTGCTGAAGCATTTCATATCCTTGATGGCTCTGTGTGTGTGTGTGTGTGTGCACGGTAAATGTGAGGGAGGCGGGTAGAGCATAATGCCAGCTATTGATGCTGGATTTTATTGTGTGGTCCTGATTCAGAGAACAAGAGGAAACGATAACGTGGCTGTGCTGCAGAGGCCGATGACAGCGTATTCTTCCAACAGTCTGAACACTGTTCAGAGACAGTCTGAGTGACGCGACAACAGCCGGCCCTGAGAGCAAACAGAGCTGACTGTCAGATAACTCAAACAGCTCTCAGACTGAAGAGAAAATTTCATGTTGGTGTGTGAGCTGAGAGCTGCTGGAGGGTGATGAAAACAAAACGTTCCTTCAAGGACGGTTGCTTCCTGTTATGAGGAGGATGCAGGCGGTCTGAGCTTGCTGTTACATCACTTCAGTTTAACTAAAGCTTTGGGAAATGTTTGTATTAGGTCATGAGGGCAGGATCATCTGCAATAACACAGTCCACAGTATTTTCCCTGGTTCAGAGTGGGGCCTTAGGGGGGCCCTTATGCACATAAACATGATTAAGTCTGTGTTACATGACTTAGCAGAAGTTATTTCTGGCCCTTTAATAAACCAAAATGTTTCTTAAGCTTGACTAAATTAAACCCTAACAATAAAACTATTCCCAGTCCAGACTTGTCTCCCTTTGGTGGAAACTCAAAACCAATTTGGTGTGTGCCAACATTCTTTCTATAAAGGGAGAACCCAGAATTTGGCCAAATTAATAAGCCCAGACAGCTCCCCTGTGCCGGGTGTACCGCCTCCATCCCCGCTGAGATGGGCTACAGTACACGTTTGAACATGGGAGTCTATGGGGACTGACCCACTGCGGCGCCTCTGCTGGATGTTAGAGGAACTGCAGGTTACATACACTCAGTAACTGGCTTCATGTTCCAGCTCTAGCACATGACATCATATGTTGCATTTTCAGTTTTGTTTAGGTTTTTTTTATATATAAAGCTCAAAATCACAACAAGATGAAGGTCCCTTCAATCTTTGAGCAGAAACCTCGACATTCAGATGATCAGTGATGAGCAGTGAAGAAACCTCCAGTAGGTCCAGCATCAGCTTCAGGTAATGATATTTCTGTGATATTCTCCAGGATAATTTCTATACTTGTTTTTAAAATAACAAACCATGATGGTGCCTCTGCCGTGCTTCACAGCTGGTTTTATGTGCAGAGCTGTGTTTCTGCTAAATACAGTGTTTGTTTTGAGATGTCCACAGAACATCATTCAGAACAACATTTCTGACATGCTGGATTGCTTTATGGAGAGCAGTCGTTACCTGTAATGTTTTATTCCATTAACCCCATCCTTGTTCAGTACTTCTACAAACCAGCGCTTTGGACCTTGATGTTAACAGTCCTCAAATTTCTCCAGTTTGTGTCATTATGAATAGATGCACATGGAGATCCTTAGAAATCCTTTGTAAGCATCGCCCAGCTTCATGCTTCTTCTAAGGTCTTGTGAAGGCTGGTGTGTTCGATGTACAGTTCACAGCAGCAGCAACCAGACTTTTTTTTAAGGACAAGTGAACTTTTACAGCCCATATTTCCACTCTCATCTTCTTAACTCTAACGTCTGACTCCAAGTGTCTTTTGAAGAAGTCATTACAGAGATTCACTTATTTTAACCAGTCCGCTCCATGAAGAATTACTCTGTGATTGGCCAAACCTTCTCCTGTGACTGTAAGTCAAATTACATAGCAGTTACAGCTCTGAAATCAGAGAGAAGTTCCTAATGGAGGACAAAGCTATTTGGCAAAGTACAGGAAAAATTATATGATATAATAATAATAATCTTTTTGATGCTTTGAGGTTAATGTGGCCTCAGGCTGTCCTGTGACTCAGCTCCATTATACACCTTGCCCTGCAGGAACATGTGGGTGTGTGGGGACAAATCGCTGCTCAGTAACATGAACAATGTTGAGCGGCGAGAAACTACAGAGCAACTTGATCTGTTGCTATAAAACTACATATATTAAATGTATGGAAAGCCAAAGAGATGAAGTGTACTTGTGAGATTATGTGTTGACCAACCTGCAATTCCTCTGATGTCCAGCACAGGCAGCAGTGAGTCAGTCCTCATAGACTCCCATGTTCAATTTTTACAGCAGAAATAAACATGTTTACAGCCTGATACACAAACTGGCTTGTTCTCTAAAGATAATTTCCTCCTTCATAACACTTGTAACAACTGTATGCGGGTAGTATAAGTACTTTAACTGACACAAGGCCGGCACAAAAGGTGGACTCAAGGGCAGGAACTGAAAACAGCAACTAATTTCTGGCTGGGCTTGAGCGTCACAAGGTGGGCTCAGAACAGAAGTGCACGGGACAGGGGTCTTTGTAACATAAGAGTATAACTAGAGGGGCAGAGAGTGGTAAACAACACGAGGTAATGATAGGAAAACTAGAGATAAGCACTTACTTGCGGGTGGAGTGAACACAGGCTTCCTGGGGAACGTACAGGAAGAGTGAGCGGCTGATTGGAAAAAACACTCTGACAACCTGAGGTGAGAGGGTTTCCAAGGGTGGGCAGGAGGACAGGCAGGTGATGATTAATCCGTTCCTGATTTTGGTTCACATACGACTGTGTTGCTGTGTTGCTAAACACGTGTCCAGCATCATCATCAAGTTTGCAGATGACACAACCATCATAGGCCTCATCACAGGCAATGATGAGACGGCCTATAGAGAGGAGGTGATGGCACTGTACGAGTGGTGTCTGGAAAATAACCTGACTCTCAACATCAGCAAAACTAGAGAAATGATAGTGGACTACCGGAAACGACCAGTCAGGGAACACCAGCCCATCCACATCAACGGTGTCAAGGTCGAAAGGGTCAGCAGCTTCAAATTCCTTGGAGTCAACATCACAGAGGACTTCTCCTGGACCCTTCACACAGACACTGCTATCAGGAAAGCTCGCCAGTGGCTTTACTTCCTGAGGAAGCTGAGGAAGTTTGGCATGAACGCCAACATCACCTCAAATTTCTACAGGTGTGCAATCGAGAGCTTGCTGACGAGCTGCATCACAGTTTGGTACGGAAGCTGCTCTGCCAGCAGCCGTAAATCACTACAGAGGGTGGTGAAGGCAGCAGAGCACATCACTGGCACAAGGCTTCCTGCCATTCAGGACATTTATCTCCAGCGATGCCTCCGTAAAGCACACAGCATCATCAAGGACCACAGCTGTCATGGTCCGGGTGAGTACGGGGTTTTTCCACTCCGCTGGGCTCCACCTTCAGGCAGAGACTCCAATCAGTTTCCACACCTGGTTCCAATAAAGTCACCAGCATATAAGACCAGCATTCACAACAGACCTCTGCCAGATCTTCTGCTAACTCACGTTAGTGCTAGGCCGCCAAGCCCTTGTGAGAGCCCTTAAATACTGCTTTTCTCCTCACCGTGTTTTCTTTGTCATAGGACCCACCTGGCAGTCGCACTTCCCAAGCTAAACTACTCACATCTCCGCCTCGACGCTGGTTCTGTCATCTGGTTGCTTCCTTTCCATCATTGGACTACACCTGCCTGCCTCCCTGCCAAGTCCCTCACTCCAAGTATATTCTGGATCCTCTCTGGACACTTCTCACCCGGAACCCCTTGGACACCCCCTCCTCGCATGACACTTTAACCTGCAACGCGTAAGCCCTACCCACCATAGTCTAATCCTTCAGCTGTGATTCACTAGACTGCCACTGACTACTTGTCTCCTCTCATTATAGTGACTGCGTACCTCCATCCAAGCCGCTGCCCCTTTTTCCATTCCCAGGATCCATCCATGAAATCTAGCACCTAGTCATAGCACTCAGTTTCATGTTCATAGTTTGGCCTCACAGTTCTCAGTTCATAGCTTCCACAGTTCATAGCATTCTCCGTTCATAGCATTCATAGTTTCCTGCTTTGTAAGTTCACTAGGCACTGTAAATAAAGCACTGTGTTCACGCCCGTTTTGCCTCCCTCTGTGTCTGCATTTGAGTCCACACCCACAGCCTGGCCCTCTCGGCCCTAACACACAGCCACCCAGCACATCAGCTCTTCTCCTTGTTACCATCTGGCAGACGTTACAGGAGCCTGTCTGCTCGGACTACAAGACTTAAAAACAGTTTCTACCATCAAGCCATACGAAACCTCAACCACAACACTTAAACACACACAACACAGTCCACAGGACGCACTCAGAAGCTACCCTGCAGCTTCACAAGTACTCTGTATAATCTGCACTGGTCACTCCACGTTATTGATATTTATATATTTTTTTAAAAAGTGCAATACTGTAACAACTGCCACAAAAAACAAAAACTTTTGTACTGTTACTGCTGCTCATTCCTGTGCAATATCCCATCTGCCCCCCCCCCCCCCACACACACACACACACACACACACATTCCTATTTATGATTTTTCTTTATTTAATCACTAGTGTGTACATATATATATATATATATATATTTAGTCAGTTAACTGAAAATCTCTTTTTTCTTTTACTACATCTTATTAATATTTTCATTTCATAAAGAGCAAAAAGTCAATTTAAAAAGGCCAAATTACTATAAACACTGAAGATTTTAGATTGAAGAAGTTTGTGAGCTGAACGTCTGTGCCAGGTTAAACACTTCCATATAGACTGAACTGCAATCAAATTCATATTCCACATTCAGCAGTTGGTACACAGAGTTTGAGGAGTGTCTGCTCCTCTCGGGAGGACACACCAATAAAAAACCCTGCAAACTCAGATGTGTGGAGCTCCGGCTGAGGTGAAGCAGCTGAAAGTAACACCCCCCTGAATAAAAGCACTTAGAGCTCAGATATTAAACATCTGGCACACAGATTTAGGGACATATTCATAAATGTTTCTGTCGCTGCGTCTCTGAGCTTCACGCTGCTGTTAGCTGAGGAGATATACAGAGGCATGTGCGTCGACTGATTCGTGTCCAGTCATTTGAAGCTCACAGAGCCAGGCTGGACCACCTGAGAGGTTCAAGGACATTCAGGAGACACGATAACTCAGTGCTGGAAGGTTGAACGCTCCTGTGGAGTCTGGAGTTTAATCTGCAGCCAAACACGACAAAGAGCGTGACATGTCGCCTGCTGCTGAACACACAACCCCACAAAGCCTCTGTGCAGCATGAAGCTTAGCATAAGTACCTGAAGCTAGGGTTCAAACATACACCTGAAACACCTTGAAATATTAACACGGGAACTTTTCTTTGCAGACAACACCGGAGCACAGAGAGTTCCTGGAGTGTGAACCATCAACAGAGGCCCTACTTTTAGGAGTTTAAGGCATTACTCTGTGGATTGCAGTGCTCAAGTTCACATTAGCAGGCTGTCCCTGTACAAGAAAAGGAAAGTGTTTTTAGCATATCTGTGGTGATCTGCTCCTTTAAATAAAACTTGTGGCACCCTCCCTGCTTCCCGTCCTTTCTGACTCGAACCGGACACTAACTACCAAAATGAACTGCATGTTTCATTCACACCTGAAACAAAAGAAGGGAGGGAATATTTATATCAAGAGCACACACTCATATGCTAACATCTGTGACAATTTCCAGCTAATTTTGCAGCATTTTTGTATTATTTCAGATTATTTTCAGTGCTTGATATGGTGGCAGATGCTGGTGGTTCAACATCCTGTCACTTCTATGGCAGCCTGCACACGTCACAGAGACAAGGTTGAAACTGTCAACAGCGCACTGTGCTCCCACTGTTTTTAGTGATGGACCTACAAACTCAACACGCACAAACACACAGACAGTCTCCATGTGTTACTAAAGAAATCCGCAGAGAAAATTGTACAGAGATAAAATTTATTGTTATTATGGTTCGTTCTTTTAGGTGATGTTAAAATGCTGCTGATCAGTTTAAAGTCTGACAATAGAGCCTGTGAGTTACTAAAGCACGTTTCCAATAAAGCCACTCTGTCTGTCACTGCAGCCATACATTTAATGTACACGTGTATGACTTTTGACCTTCATTTATATGCTTTTATGATTATGATTAACAATTGATTAGTAAATGACGTGCAGCTGAACATCGACTCTGTGTGATCACAGCTGGCAGCTGTAACCAGGGACTCACTGGTTATTTTGCCCTGCTTAGTAAATGTGGCCCATGAAGGGTGGTAAATACATGAGAGGGTTATCTGCACAATCAGCTCTTTTTATACATCTGCATCGAGAGCCAGTCTGACTCTACATATTATTTCAGGCTGTCATGCATAAGTTGTGTGGCCTGCAGCATCCTCTTGGAGGGACTGGCAGCACATAGCTAGCTCCTGGAGGCAGGAAGAGCCAATCAGAGAGCAGATTTCTTCACCGCTTTCCTTCATTTATTGGTAAAGTCATGAAAACAAACTCCTGCTCCGTATCTCAGACTTCCTTCAGCTCAGTCTCGGGTATTGTACCTCAGGCAAGCACAGATCGTGGTATTATCACAGATAAGCACGGGTCAGAAAATGAATATGCTGCAGGAGGAGAAATGAAAGAGGAGGAAAAAGGGCCATGAGAAAGATTTCATATCGCCCCTCTCCTGCGCTGAAGTGCACCCTCCTCGAAAAGAACTGTATTTATTCTAAAATTAACACAATGATCTATTCACAAACTCAATTTTAACTCAATTAAAGCCGCTCTCCCTGTCGGTCATGCCTTTGTTGCAGTAATTGTCAGTCTCTGCTTCTCAGACCGCAGTTCTTTGAACATGAATCGCAGCGGAGCCCGAACCTTCAGCTGAGTGAGGGGGAGCATTTTAATTCAGCCACAGGAGAGGAGCCATGACGAGGAGCAGGTAGGAGAGGCTCTGAGTGCCTGCAGCCAGCTCTGCCAAGCACACACACACACACACACACTTTGAGAGGAAAGTGAGGCTATGCAAATGGTTGAGCTAATGAATTTCTGAATTCCAGCCTTGGCTCCTGTGATGGTAATGAGCTTATTTTGGCATGTGCTCATAGAGGAGAGAGGAAGTGCACAAAATCCCACTCTCCCTCTTACACACACACACACACACACAGACACCGCAGTGATCTGAGCCAATCACGATCTCCTGCTGACATCATCACACCTCCTCAGTTGTCCTCTGCCTCGCTGCCTGCCGTCACTCCAGCCCTGTTTTCTTCACGGTGATGTCACCTGTGTAAACCCGTTTGCATGTTTGCGCGCCGCACACAGCAAAAGGTAACAGCAGAGAGCAGTGACCTTGTTTTTCAGACCGCATCACATCTTCTCTGCACACAGTCACAGTTAGCGTTTCCTGCTGGTGACTCAGAGCATGCACAGATTCCAAGCATGAGCAATGACAAATTCCAGTGAAGTAACCACACACGTGCAGAAATGTGCTGTCAGCTGTGATGGCATGCTAGAACCACAGCGGGGAAAAGATTCACAGAGAGACAGTCTGAATCTCTAAGATTACAGTTGGAAGAATGTTAAATTTATTATCAGAAACAGCTGCTGTGGGAATTCTAACAGTCCAGAGCTGAAGACCACCTCCACAGGCACTCTGAGGCCTTCAGTAACCCCACCGTTTGTTTGGTCTTCTTGAAGCCGGTTGTAGGGAAAGCACCTTAAAGTGTGTGGAGAGGGATTCTTGGTGTGTCTATGGAGCAAGGTGGGGACTAATTGCAAATGGTCCAAAGCCACCTCGGTTGGTTTTGCTCTGAAATCCATTTGACGCATTTATGCAGTCAGTGTTTGCACGATTCAACCTTCAATCATCTGCCATCACTGTCTAGTGGCTCACACGTAAACTCCCAGGGCTGAGTGGAGGGCAAGCCCTGATATATTGATAAAGACTGATGTAGTATCACAGGTCTGCAGTGGCAGACTTTGTATTTCTTTTTTGCGGACCCAAATGCAGGCACTCGAGACATGGACAGAGTTTAACAAACGGCGAGACGTTTATTTGTGGCACAAAGGTAGCAAACGGAAGGCAGGTAGAAACTAAAGGGAAACTTAACTGGAACTAAAATGAGAAAAACTAAAGGCTAAACGCAAGGGACAAAAAGAACACCAAATCTTGAACATGATAAAAACCTGAACATGGGACAACGGGAACATAAAAACCTTGAAAGCCAGGAAACATGGAAGTTAGGAAACTCAAAGTGAACATAACAAATGACCCAACAATGAATGGCTGAAAACACACACTAAATACACAGAGAGGAGACAAGGGGATTAGAAACACATGGGGAACACAGCTGTCTTGGGAGACAAGACACGAACATAACTATGGAGACATACAGAGGGCATGAGGGGCTAGGGAGAACACACCTAACAGATGGGGGAGACATGTAAACAAGAGGAGGAAAGAGGGAGCGAGTGCGACATAAAGGGAGACAAAAACATCACTGAGACACAGAAAGAGCGAGAGAGACTTAAACACAGGGGATATGACATGACAGACTCACACACTGAAGACATGACACTATAACTAACATAGCGGGGAAGACACAGACATGGGGGAACCTAAAAAGACAAGAACTAAATAGGGGGACATAGAACTCAAACAGAACTGACATGGGCATGAAACTCAAAATGCTGGTCAAAGACCCAGCACCATGACATGTAGCTATAATCACATCCTCCACTGGTAATGAAGCCTTAAAGTTATCAAGAAGTGACCGTTATCAGCTAGCTAACAGCTATTTTGGTTACTAGTCTGCACCCACAGAGGCTGTGCGCACACTTCGAAGTATGCGCACTACGCGTACTACGTACGGTGCGTACTATAAGTACGAGAAGTGCGGAAGTGAGAGGCTTGTGAAATGGGACGGTCTAGCCTTCGTTGTGCTGCTCAGGTTGCCTAGCAACCATGATACTAACAGTGAGAAACGTTTCATACAGCTTTGTGTGACAGAAATGAAGGAGAAATATTACAGGATATATTACAGCAGTGAGCTTGAACTCTGTGTCAAAGATTCAAGTTGCATTTATTTATATTTCCTGTCACCTTAAATCTTCACTCAAAGACAAGTATCTTTGACAGTGTATATATAGATGTATCATATATAAGAGACAAATATTGTTTGTTTAATATGTTGGCATTACATTATATTTGGCTCAACGCTTACATATATGTGTAAAAAGCAAATGTACGAGCTGTGATAACGGTTTCTGATGAAATGAAGAGTAGACTGATATATGAAATATTCCTTTATTAGGTGAGAAAATCAGACCATGTCATAACTGCTTTAAGTCATACAAAATAGATATCAGAGCCTTAAACAGGCTGGCTTCTGCTAAATGGGTCAAACTGGGCAGAAAGTATACAAACACATAACATCCTTATAGAATATGATGTAACACTATAGATCAACTTACCTCAGAATATATAAAGCATATAAACAATTACAGCAATATGATGCAAAAAACACAGCAGTGCTACTAATCCAAAATACTCAAAGCTTCATAGAACTGAAACAAACATTTATTTTTAGCTCCATTCTGCTGCTGATACATACTTTAGGTTTCTGAATATTAAACTTGTTGCTGCCTTTCATAGTGTGTAACTTGAAGGCCCTGAGTACTTTCTCCCACACTGAAAACACTGGAATGATCAAATTATTTGAACATTACCTAATAAGACTGATTCAGGACAGACAGTTAGTTATGTTAAACTTTCCTAGCAGTCCTTCACAAACAGGGAACAGTCTGTCTATTCTCTCCATCTGTCAGCTGCTGCTGGCTCTTCCTCCTCTTCCTCACACACTGCTGAGTTTGTCCTGGTGGATCATCAGGGGTGCAAAGCCTCACAGATGATGTGCAGCAGTGGGTCCCTCAGTCTGTCCTCACTCTGGACACTTGCAGTTGTCACACATGGAAATCAAATGTGTGATAAGCTGCAGGATTCAAACACAAGTGTAACTTATAAATACATGTTCATACTTTTATTACACAATCAGAGAGAAAGAAAAAGAGAGAGAGTGCAGGACAGACAGACAGGTGACAGTCTCAGGTGTATACACTGCTACAAAACAGCACAAGAGAAGGAGGATTTAGTGTTTGTGTTATTACGAGTGCTAAACAAGAAGAGTTCCCAGATGGTACAGTGGACACATGTGTGACTCCTGTGATTAAAGCATCTTTCTTTCAGCTTAACGAGTGAACCGTCAGCTCGTTCAAACACACGTGGTCCGTTTGGCTCGACACCACCGAACAGAGGCAGCAATATAACATAGCTAACATTAACAGTGCAGTGACTCCTGCTTGTGTTGTGATAGGACTGCAAACCGAGCAGCATCACTGACTTTCAACTTGTTGTGTTTGTGGATATATGACTGACTTTAATTATCCATAAAATCGTCACATTCTCTGTAAGATTAAAGTTAACTATTGAACGGTGTATATTTTGAAGTAGAGGCTTTAAAACCAAGTAAATGCTGAAAGTACAAACATCACTAATGTCACATAACTTTGCCGACATGTGGCCAACAGTAATGTTTTAATGTTCTTCATTATTAAACATTCCCACATAAATAAGTGACATCATATTCAGTACTTACTTTTGAAGGTTTACTCTTCGGCCGCTCAGCTTCTGCCATCTGCCATATTTTGCGGCAAAATTATCCACACCCACCGCTGCGCTATGACTTGTGGGATATATGTGTCCACGAAGCATGCACCTGACCACGCTTGATATTTGGGGAAATCAACGGCGCATTTGGAGTACACTTCGAATAGGGACAGCCATTGTCGGGTCGCTGTGACGTAATATGTCTCAAAATGCGTACTCGAAGCGTGCGGTCGCTAAATTGGGACACAGCCAGAGTCTATGGGAACACTCAGATACAGAGACCTGCTAATCAGTGACATCTAATTAAAATCCTTGAATTTCACTCACCTAATCTAGAGCACCACCTACTTGGACAGTCTGTTAGTACAGTAACCTCACAGCAGCCAGATGATGTCATTAAAATCGCTCCAACAGCACAAACACGGTCCAGAGGTCCAGTTCAGCTGAAGCTAGCAGACAGCTAGTAGCTACAGCCACCTGCCAGTCAAAGAGGCCACGTCCCTAATAATGCAAATGGTGAGCATTGAAAACATTCTCCCCCTGTACAGATGTTATGAAGGAGTAAAGTATCTGTATCATCCTGTAAACATGTTTATTTCCTCTGTAAATTTTTAACATGGGAGTCTGAGGGACTGACTCACTGCTGCCTCTGCTGGACGTCATAGGAACTGCAGGTTCGGAGCTGGCTCACTGGCCTCATGTTTCAGCTGGAAGTTGCCTGTTGCTGAGATTTAACTGGGGCCAAGTCAGGGTGAAGCTGCTGGTCTTGCCATTAGTGGCCGAGCAGCTCGACCAGCTGAGCCTCGGCTGCAGTTTCTGATAATGTTTTCCAGTCGTGGCTGTGCGTGCACGACGTGTTTTGTTATCACTCAATAGGAGAACATGTGTCTGATGAATATTAACTCGGCCGTGGATGCAGGCAGCTGTTAAACACACATTTACAACTTGTTCCAGCAGATAAGCCGCCGGAAGACACGGCTCGCCAAATCAAGTCACACATCTGCTGTTTGTGTTTGTGAGGCTCAGGGAAACACTCGGAGGGCCGAGGACATGCACATCACAGTACACTGTTAACACCCGGGCCGAGCGACAGCAGCGGGAGAGAGAGAGAGAGAGAGCGCGATCGATTCGCAGACAATGAAAAATAGATTACAGCAAAACAGCTGCCACAGTCAGAACCCAGCCGCCGCTGATGGATGACCGTTTCAATTAGGGTTTATTGGAGATAAAGATGGATGTGAAAATAAAAAGGTGAGGAGAAATACCAATAAACATGCGACTACACCGGGGATTATCTGATGCACCTGACGAACACCAGCTGAGCCTACAGATTTCACAGGTTTGCACATTTAACTCAGAGACTGATGCACAACTTAGAGGCACTCCAGGATGTCACTGCTGCTTTAACCTTGTAGTCTTCTACCTTTAGGAAGCATTTAGTGTCCTTTATAAAGCACTACTAGTGTATACACTCCAGCTTTTATAATATATAGTTATTAAATATAAATACAAGCAAAAAAGAAAATTTAATAAATCGATATTTTATTGGTTTTATGAGCTTTGAAAATCATTGCATTCTCCAGCAGAACCAGGCTCAGGGAGGGGCAATCGTAAGGGGATGAAGACAGGACAAAGACATGCTGAGAGGAATAATAACTAATGACTGAATTCAGAGAGGTGCATAAATAAATAAATGATGCTAAATGCTTTTGTTTGAAGTCTTCTGATGTATTTATCTTTTATGATCAAAATTATATACTTTTTCTTTGTCACCTCTAAATTCCTGAGTTACTGTGAGCACTAATGTGATGTGTTATATCAGAGAGTTAAAGCATGCTGCTGAAGCTCAGACAATGTAAAAATGACATTTTTGCTATTTTTCTGGATTTCTGGAGTTCGGCTCACATCGGGAGAGTCATGTCCTTTACTTTCTGTAGTTTCTGTCCACAGCCATAACACCAAGTTTAATATATTAGCTAAGAGTCTGTCATCAATGACATCCATCAAAATCAAAGAACAATTTGTTTGGTTTTCTTTTCGAGAGTGAAATTAAATATGAGGGAAAAGCCTCCTGCACTCCTGAGAAAGTCACACTCTCCTTCTCTTTTATGAGCCTGTTTTCTCTCGGATCATTTTCACACGGTCTCTAAACGAGGAGAGAAACCCGAACGTTGCTTTCACTTTATGGAAGTTTGAATTGGACTGCTGGGAGCTCGGCCACGTTGGTGATGTGTGTCTAATAAAAGGTGGAAAGAAAGGCGCTGGAACTCTGCACAGCTTGAACCAATCTGCAGGTAATGGGCAGCGAATGTGTATGTAGGTAATAAATGTTTAATATACTCCAGCACGGCCTTTTTACCCTCTGCAGCTGCCGGAGGTGCACAGAGCAGCCTCCATCTGTTAGCGCTCGCTGATGGTGTCTGACAAACTGCAGCACACTAACAGCTTATTGAACTCCGAAGTTTCTTACCCAATAATCAAAGGTGTTGAAAACCTTTATTAACGTCACTCACTCTGATCTGAAGCGTGAAACTCTTCCTGACCCAGCGGACTGGGTTCACCTGAACAGGGCCTCGGCAGAAAAACAGCAGTGATCGATTCTTAAAGCTGCTGCTGTCTGCTCTGCAGGCTGTGTGAAAAAGACATTCGAGGAACAGAAGAAGTTTGTCTGCTGAACGTACTTTAAGCTCTACATTTGGCACGACTGTAAACTCTGTGGTCCGAGGCTGAAGACAGAACGTCTGCAGTCGGGTCCTGGAGCTCTGCCCGAGGAAATTGGGTCAGCTGAGTCAGTGACCTCGTTTAAGTCACAAGTCTGCACTTCTGTTTCCTTTGAACTGTGTTTGATTTTTGTTCAAAGGAACGCTAACGAGTACAAAGACATGCATGTCTCGTTATATTAACACTGATGCTTCGTTAAAAAAAGAGTGTAGGTGTGCAGAGAAACATGCGACATGGAGGAAAACATGTCGGCTTCATCTGAATACGACTTAAACTATCATTTCAAGTCTTTGGCTTAATTTAATCTGCTTTCTGATTAATCCAAGACTTTGTATGTTTGTTGCTCTTATGAGGAAATTTGACTTAAACTTGATGTGACTGAAGTGATCACCAGTGATAGTGAAACAAACCTCGGCTGTTTGAAAGTGAAAAAGTGTTGCCCACAATGTTGGAGGTGTTTGGAGGTGAATGGAGCAGTGCACTTACTGAATTAATGATTGTTACAGTAGTTACGAGCTGCTGAGCTTCTCCAGCGTTGGATAGATTCACGTTGCAACCATCAAACCTTGCCTAGATTAAAAAAGTACACTTCCTCCTTTGCAAAAGTTGAAATCTAACATGAGACGTGGCAAAGCGGCACATAAAAAGTTCTTCTCATGACATCTGAACAGGTATTTGTCAGCAGGCCGACCCTCCGAACACCTCCACACTTCCTTGTCTGCAGCTTTTTGTTTCCCGGAGTCTGACTTGTTCAGCAGCGCTCGCTGCAGGACGCTAGAACCAGAAAAAGCCTGCTGTCACTTCGACTCCACAGATGGAACAAAGCTCCTTCCTCTGTGCTGCCTTCGAAGCTGCAGGCTGGATCTGGTCTCTCGTGTTTACCACCCACGTCAAAGTTGCTGATCCCATCAAGGTCTTGTCAAGTATCATGACACGGCTCTCCTGCTTTCAAGGCTCACTTTCTGTCACAGTACGGCTGTGTGCAGGCAAGAGTAGGACCCAAACGCAAACTCACAGAGTCAAAAGTTAAACTCAAAAAACACAGCTTTATTGCTGGCGTGGAGTGGGACACGAAAAACAATACAAAATAAACTAAACTGGGAAAAACTAAAGCACAAGGAGCCACAGGGAAAAATCACACAGCTATGATGGAGGACGCAACACTGACAAAGAGAAACATGGGGCTTAAATACACTGAGGGATAACGAGGGGGAATGAGCCACAGGAGGAGAGCACAGCTGAGAGTAATTAAGCAGGACGAGGCAAGGGAAGCAAAACTAGAAACATTAACATAGAACAGACTGTGAAAGTAAAACAGGAAACACACTGACGGAACTCAAGACATGTGGACTTAACAGACTGGGGGAGACAGAACATAGGGATCTGAAACATGGAACAGAAAGGCACAGTAGATCAACATGAACATAACAACGCCACAGGGGAAGAGTAAAACTGAACACAATGAACACAGAAACGCCAGACCTCTTCACAATAAAACAAGAAACATAATGAGACGTAGACATGACAACCCAAACTTCACAATGTAAGACACAGACATGAAACACATGAAAAGCAGGGGAGATTTACCATAGTTGGAAACACGAGGGGGAAATAATAAGAACTAGAAACACTTAAGCATGATAACAAATGAACTTAGGAACCTGAAGGGCTTACATAAACTAAAACATCAAAATGAACTAAAACTCAAAACACTGGGTCATAAGACCCAGGATCGTGACAGAGCCCCCCCTTCAAGGGCGGATTCCAGACGCCCAAAACCATGAACAAAGAAACAAACACGAAACAAAACCAAAACAACCCGCCCAGGGCGGGTGGTGGGGGTCCAGGATGGAGGGCCCGAAACCGACCAAAACCAGAGCAAAAGTCCCACAAAAAGGGCGCAAAAAGCCCATGAAAGGCACTAAAGCTCCGGAGACAGTTCTCAAAACTTTCCGGGGGCCGTCCTGGAGGTCGATAGCATAACAGTTCATAGTTCAAAGGTTCAGGGGGCCGGCCACGAGGAAGGAGGCAGTGGCGAAGCAGGTATGGCTGGCCACACTCGGGCGGCTTGGCTGGCGGCCGGCGGCGACGTGGACAAGACCCGTCGGGTGGCTTGGCTGGTGGTCGACGGTAGTGTGGATGTGGACGTGACCCCTCGGGTGGTTTGGTGGGTGTACAGGCTGTTTTGACAGGCCCCGGAAACAGCCATGCTGGACGTGGCTTGGCAGGCGAGACGAGCAGAGGTGTGGTGTCGACCTCTGGCTGGGCCGTGGCAGGACCAGGCGAGGCAGGACCAGATAATGGCGCTGCAGTCGACGGCGTGGAAGGATGCTGGACGGGCTTGGCTGAACCTCCAGCTGGCGCAACAGGACCAGGCGAGGCAGGGCCAGCAGGTGCGGAGACCTCTGGCTGAGGCGAGGCAGGGCCAGACGCAGCAGAGGCAGAGGCCGGACATGGCGAGGCTGAAGACTCTGATGAGGCCGGACATGGCGAGGCTGAAGACTCTGATGAGGCCGGACATGGCGAGGCTGAAGACTCTGATGAGGCCGGACCAGGCGAGGCTGAAGACTCTGATGAGGCCGGACATGGCGAGGCTGAAGACTCTGATGAGGCCGGACATGGCTGACGTGCTGACGTGGCGTGAGGCCGAACGGGCTCCTCGGGCCCTCCAGCTGACGTGGCGTGAGGCTGAACGGGCTCCTCGGGCCCTCCAGCTGACGTGGCGTGAGGCTGAACGGGCTCCTCGGGCCCTCCAGCTGACGTGGCGTGAGGCTGAACGGGCTCCTCGGGCCCTCCAGCTGACGTGGTGTGAGGCTGAATGGGCTCCTCGGGCCCTCCAGCTGACGTGGCGTGAGGCTGAACGGGCTCCTCGGGCCCTCCAGCTGACGTGGCGTGAGGCTGGACGGGCTCCTCGGGCCCCCCAGCTGACGTGACTTGAGGCTGGACGGGCTCCTCGGGCCCTCCAGCTGACGTGGCATGAAGCTGGACGGGCTCCTCGGGCCCTCCAGCAGTGGAAGAAAACTGCTCCGCTGCTCGGGATCGCTGACGGCGTCAACGCCGTTTTCTCCGGGAAGGAGGGGGAGGAGACGTGCCAGCCCGCGAATCCTCCAGCGGACCGGGCTGAACCTCCTCCGAGTCTTCATAGTGGAGAGGCTGATCCGGGCGGATGTGTACGGTGGAAACGAGGAAGTCCTGGATGAGAGGGTTTAGCGTGCCAAATAGCCAGGGAAGTCCAGAAACCATCCTCTGCAGACGGATGGCTAACTCCTCCTGGTACTCTTCAAAGGGCAGCGCAAACCATTCCTGGCATAGAAACTCCACCGCATAGATCATGTCCTCCCGGAGCTCAGAGGAGGGATTATGAGTTGCTGGGTCCATTGTCTGGTTGCGTCCTTCTGTCACAGTACGGCTGTGTGCAGGCAAGAGTAGGACCCAAACGCAAACTCACAGAGTCAAAAGTTAAACTCAAAAAACACAGCTTTATTGCTGGCGTGGAGTGGGACACGAAAAACAATGAACAAAATAAACTCAAACTTAAAACGCTGGGTCAAAAGACCCAGGATCATGACACTTTCACTCCCCGCTGCGCCTCGCTGAGAGTCTACAATACCTTCATCCTCCTCTTACATGAGGCATCTACCATCTTCTTTTCTCTTCAGAGCTCTTCACTTGCAGTCTTTCTCTGCTTTGTGATAAACATTTCAGCTGAAGCGTGATTTGTCTCTCCTGCCATGTGAGCTGCTGTTATTTCAGCATGAACGCAGTTATTCCTCGTGAGTCTCAGACCTTCCAGATTACAGGATCCTGTTCTTTGGAAATATTGCAGAACAAGTATGGCGCTTATGTGCAGAAGAAGCCACAGCTAAAGACTTCATGCGCTGTTGGATAAATCTATTTGTTTTTTTTGGTTTTTTTTGGTTTTTTTGGCCTGTCCCGTTTGGCTCTTTTGCCATCAGAATTGTTGTCTAAAGGCAAAGAAAGATGCCCAACGGATTTACTTTACCAAACTGACCATCCCAGCCTTGCCGTAATGGTCCATTTGATTCACCTTTTATTGTTTATTTTATTTTCACTTACTGAATACGGGACAGACTTGACTGGGGGAAAGAAGGGGAGAAAGAAAGAGGGAAAGAGAAACAGCTGAGAAGAGGGACGGGGAGAAGGGCAAAAGACAAAAACCAACAGAACGGGCAGAGAAAAAAAAATGCATATATCAGCACATAAGATCAACAGAACACAGTGTGCTTTGAGGTAGGAGCCAAAAAGGGTGTAGTTTGTGGGTGTGATCACCCGTGTGTACACCTGTGAGCATGGACGCGCTTGTTTTTTGTTTTTTTAAAAGGTTCCTTCATGTAATAATCTGCTAGAGGGTGTGGGGGGGCCACAGCCCCGTCCTCCAGGGCGTGAAGCAGGTGTGGAGGAGATCAAAACTCCAGACATCCAGAGGCCCCCAGAACACAAGAGACCAAGGAAGACCAACAGAGGGGCAGCTGCGCCACTGTCCCAGAAAGAGCTGAGGAGAGTCCCAGATGAGGGCTCACTCAGCAGCCGCGGAGCAGAAGCCAGGGGGAGTTGCAGTGACGCGCCCGTGAGCTCCGCCGGCAGCCAGCTGCGCCTGAGTGACCGAGCCCCAGGCCGAGAGGCCGGGGGCACCCCACCTCCGAAGTGGCCCGAGCGAGCCCCAGGCTCCAGGCCCCGATAAGCGGCCGCCAAGGAGTGAGCCGGTGTGTACCTGGACGCCCATCCCCGGACACAAAGAACCACCAACGCACCGATGTCTGAGGGGGTCCGCCACTGGCAGGGGAAGTGGTGGTAGGGGGAGATAGGCCTCCAAACCTTGGAGGGCCTGAGATGTCCCCAGAGAGGTGGCGCCTGACACCCAACCTGACATATAGACACAGACATACAGGCACACACAGATACAAACACCCATTCCCACCCTCATGCTCTCATATGCACTTACTCCACACTCAACCAACGTGGAGACAGACATAAAGAGACGTTGTACACACGATCACACTCCCCAAGCGTACTCTACAAACCGGGTCTAGGTGCCCCCGCCCCTGGAGGGGGGAACTGCACCCAGACCCAGGTGGTGTTTCCCTTTTCCCTGCGGTGGGGGGAGGCAGACCGCCCCGACTCCGCAGCAGCAGGAAGGCTCCACACTCCAGACCGCAGTCGGACGGCCAACTCCTCCTCCTAGTCCTAGCCCCCCTGCTCCAGCAGGTCGCAGAGAACGGGGGTGAGAGAAGACTTCGAACCTCCCTCCACCCGCTCATTGTAATGTTGATGCATGTGTGTTCTAAGGTGCATTTAAAACCCAGGAGGGCTTGGAGCTACCTGCCAGAGAGCAGCAGGTAAGCGCATGGTCCCTCCTGCTAGCCCTCAATGTCTACGTGTATTTAAAATTGAGAGGTGGGCAACGATGCCAGGGGTGGGGTGTACACCCTGATGGTACTTTGGACTCCGTGTATCGTGCCCACCCCCAAGATCCTATATGTATGTGTAATGAGAGTGTGAGTAATGTGAATGTCTAAGTTGTGGGATAAAATTGAGGCAGAGGCAGCCAGAAGGAGACAGAGGGGGGGGGTAGCCTCCTCTGCACCCTGGTGACATACCCCTACTCCAAGGCCCTGCATGTGTGGGTGGTTGTGGTGGAGTGGGAAGAGGGAGGCAGCTGGAGATGGGGAGGGAAGGAAGGGAGGGGCAGGTGACCCCTCCCTGGGGCCAGCTCCCCCGCTGACCCCAGTAGGCACCCCCATACTCCGCGACCCGCCAGGGAAAGGGGACCCAGGCCCATCCAGACCGGGCCCAGTGCAGCAGCGCCGCCCGGCCCCACAGAGCCCGGGACAGTCCACCCAACCCCACCACAGAGAAAACTGCACCCACCCCACCATCCACTCATCTTCCAGACTACATAAGACAATAAACACCCAGGCTGAGATCTTCCTCCACCTCTCCTGTATCTCCCCCTCCTGCAGAGGCAGCTCCTGAGGAGAGGAAAGCTCCTGCAAGATGTGACAATCTCCCCCACCAGTTGAAGAGCCCCCCAGGTGGCTCGACGCACCGGCGGCACCCTGCTCCAGGGCTGGGCCCCCATGCACCCACCCGCCCACAACCCCGGCAACACACCAACCAGGACCCAAGTCCCCGAGGCCCGGTCCGGGTCCCAGCCCAGAGACGGAGCGCCCCCAGAACCTCACGCCCATCCCGGACCCACCCAGGGGCAGCCAGGCTACCAGGTCAGTAACCCACGTCCGTCAGCACAGACCCTCCCCTAGCCCCGCTGCACGCAGCCGCGAGGAAACAGTCACCGGAGAGCCAACAGAGCCCCTAACCGGACATGACCGCTACCCCTGGTTGAGCCCCCCAAGGAAGATGCCTCCGGGGAACCCCCCGACGCCCTAAGCCTGTCCCTACCCCCACACCAATCACAACAGTGAAGGCGGGACCAAACTATGACCCCCCACCCCCACTAGGTGATGGAGCTGATCAAAGGAGCCCAGAGCAATTGATCTGATGTGGTGGCAGAGGCTGTATCAAGACTAATGTAATCTAATAGATAATTTCTATATTGGTTAGAATTAAGATTATTTTTATTTTTCCAGTTCATGAGGACAGTTTTCTTGGCTATGCATAGGGCAGTGAAAACCATATGGGCGATATTCTTTTCTGAAGTGACATTATCTAAGCTGCCCAACAAACACACTAAGGGGGAAGTTGGAATGTTACATTTCAGACACTTCGATAAGTCTTCACATATCTCGCGCCAAAACTTCTGAACTGGTGGACAGAACCAAAGAGCGTGGATATAATTGTCCGGTGAATTGGTTTGGCAGTGTGAGCAGTTGTTGGTAGACGTAAAGCCCATCTTGAACATCCGATGACCTGTATAGTGCACTCTATGTAATATTTTGTATTGAATTAATTGAAGACTGGGATTTCTAATTAGATGAAAGGTTTTTAAGCAAATCTGAGACCAGAAGTTTAGGTCTAAGTTAACTGATATATCCGCTTCCCATTTTGCAATAGGAAGTGATATTGATTCATCTGTTTTAGAAAGCATTCTGTATATTTTGGATAGTAATTTGGGGGGTTTAAGAGTAAGAAATTGAACCACACTTGGTGGTGTTTGTAGTTCAACTTGACCCGGTTTAAATTTCTTTTTTACTATGGATTTAATTTGTTGATATTCTAAAAATCTTTTCTTGTTGATCCCATATTGTGTAACTAGTCCGTCAAATGAAATAAATTCTGTTCCTTCTAGTATATGTTCTAAATATTTGATTCCTTTATCACTCCAATCTGAAAAGTTTATCATATTATTGTTTTGTAATATGTCAGGGTTATTCCAGATAGGTGTAAGTTTGCATGGGATTAATGAAGACGCCGTCAATTTTAGAAACTCCCACCATGCTGTCAGAGAAGAGCTGATGTTGATGCTTTTAAAGCATTCATGTCGTTGGATGTTTGAGCTGATAAATGGTAGGTCTGAGATCTCTAGATTATTGCAGAGTGCTTGTTCTACATCTAGCCAAGGTTCATCTAAGAGGGTGTGTTTTAGCCATCCTGAGATAAACTGAAGCCTGTTGGCTAAGAAGTAGTGCTGAAAGTTAGGCAGTTCTAGTCCTCCTTTATCCTTGGTCTTTTGTAGTGTTTTTAAGCTTATACGTGGGGGGTTATTTTTCCAAAGGAATTTGGACATACATGAATCTAGGATAAATCTATTTGTATAAAGACAAAAATAAAATCTAAACTTAAAAATTTAAATATTAAGGACTCTCTTTTAAAAAAAAGAATTTAAATGCCTTCATTTGTTATGTTACATGTCATGGAAACAGTGACTCTTTTCCAAATTGTCAGCAGGACCCTGGTAAAGGTGTAGAGGCTGAACGCGTCTTCTGATCTTGTTGGCCCAGAAAGACCAGCCATGAAAAACAGGAGTACATCCTAAAACACGGAGAAGTTTACACAGAAGCAGTTTATATTCATCAACATAACTAAAATATGACCAGAGATACAGCGAGGAGGTCAGACATCCAGGAGGAGCTCTGAGCTGCTCCTCCGTGTTGAAAAGGAGCCAGATGAGGTGGTCGGTGACATTGCATGTCTCCTTCTGGAGAGAAGTAAGTAAATTTTATTTATATAGTGCTTTTCACAGATAAAAATCACAAAGTGCTTTACAACACAAAAAAACTGAAATAGAAAACAATGTAACAGAAAATAAAACAGCAATGTAAAACACTAAAACAATAAAAACAACATAAGAGGAAATTAATAAAATGCTTTTCTAAATAAAAATGTCTTCAGCTGTTTTTTAAAAGAATCAATGGAGTCCGTGCAGCATAGAGACAGTGGAATAGAATTCCACAGCAATGGTGCCACTGCCTGAAAGGCCCGATCACCACGAGTTTTAAAACGTGTGCGCGGTACCACCAGGAGTCTCTGATCTAATGACCTAAAAGCTCGAGAAGATGAATGTGGTTTCAGCAGGTCAGATAAATATTGGGGAGCTTGACCATGTAGGGCCCTAACGGTTAGAACTAAAATTTTAAAATGAAACCTAAAACTTACAGGCAACCAGTGAAGGGAGGCTAAAACTGGAGTAATATGAGATCTTTTCTTGGTGCCTGTTAAGAGACGTGCTGCAGCATTCTGCACAGTCTGAAGACAATTTAAGGCAGATTTGTTAAAACAAGTAAAAAGACCATTGCGGTAGTCTAAACGGGAGGAAATAAGAGCATGACTAATTATCGCAAGTTCAGGCTTTGACACCATTAGTCTGAGTTTTGAAACATTCCATAAATGATAAAAACAGTTTCAGACCAGTTTCGGACCAGCTTGAGCTTGAGTGACATCGAGCTGTCAAATATGACACCGAGGTTTCTGAGGCTCGATTTTACATAAGGGTCTAAGAAGCTGATATGCTGCCTAATTTCTGAGACCATGTTGTCTGGAGCAATAATTAGATTTTTTGTTTCATCAGAGTTTAGTTGGAGAAAATTGTCATTTAACCATTGCTTGATTTCTGTCAGGCAATTACTTAAATTAGACAATTTTTAAAACTCAGAAATCCTGAAGGAACAGTATAGTTGAATGTCATCAGCATAGAGATGATAGGAGATATTTTTATAGTGCTTAATACCTTGGCCTAGGTGATATATATAAAGTATAAAGAGAATTGGACCAAGGACAGATCCATGAGGTACCCCACATGGTAAAACTGTTGATTCTGACGTCACATGACTCATGCAAACAAGAAACGATCTCCCAGACAAATATGACATAAACCATTTTAAAACAACACCAGTAATCCTAAACAAGTTCTTGAACCTGTTTATCATTATACATGATACAGTATCAAAAGCAGAGCTGAGATCCAACAGGACCAGAACTGTGTACGCTCCAGAGTCTGCTGCCATCGAAATATCACAAGATACTCTAAGTAAGGCCGTTTCAGTGGAATGCATTTTACGAAAACCAGACTGGAAAGTGTCCATAACAGTATTTTTATCCAGAAAATAGTTAAGTTGTTCTACTACTACTTTTTCTAAAATCTTCGATATAAAAGGCAATTTGGATATTGGGCTATAACTGTTAGGACGAGATGGATCCAGCTGGGGTTTCTTTAATATTGGCTCAACAACAGCTTGTTTAAAGAAGCTGGGAACTGAGCCAGCATGAAGAGAAATATTTATCATTTCCACAATACAGGGGTGAGTGGAATCAAACACACTAGTGAAAAGTGAAGATGGAAGTCTGTTTTATATGACAAAGCAGGACTCTGATGTCTTGTAATGTAACAGGAGTAAAAGAGGACCAAGTATCAGAGGTGAGCAAATTGTAAGATTGTTATTTAGAAGATGATAGAGAGATATTTGACCTGGTGGCAGTGACCTTATATGTGAAATACTTCATAAACTCATTGCATTCAGACGTTGAGTGAACTGGTGCACAAGGAGCATCAGGAGAAACAATACTCTTAATTGTTTTAAACAAGCATTTAGGGTCTTTCTTTTTTGAAGCTGTGAAGTGTGAAAAATACTCTGTTCTGGCATTTTTCCACATGTCATTTAGTAAGAGGATAGATTCTTTAAGGTGTAACCTATAAACCTCAAGCCTGGAAGCCTTCCACAGACGTTCTAACTTGCGACAATATCTCCTGAAATTACGAATGTTTTTGTTTATCCAAGGACGAGATTTCAAACATAGCACAGTACTTTTTTTCAGAGGTGCCACTATGTCTAAAATAGAATTACACTGATTATTAAAGGATGAGACAAGGGAGTCCAAATCATTATAAGTCATTTCAGCGTCAAACATGGCAGAGAATCTTTTGGCGGTGTTCTGGTTTATAATTCGCCTTTCAATCATTATTTTGGGAGCCAGAGGCTCCAAATAAAACGACAAGTTAAAATATATGCAGCTATGGTCACTCACATGGACATCTTCCACACGAATGTCATCTATATTTAAACCCAAGGAGAAAACAAGATCCAATGTGCAGTGTTGGGAAGGTTACTTTTAAAATGTATTCCATTACAGATTACAGAATACATGCCACAAAACAAATTTTGTAACGTATTCCGTTACGTTACTCAATGAGAGTAACGTATTCTGAATACTTTCGATTACTTAATATATTATCATGCTGTTTATAACGAATGTACTATTGCTGTGATTTATTACTGTTACTGAAGGTCCGCGGCTCCGGACTGTAGTAAAGGGACCTCTGGCTAATACGGCGGGGTCCCTGTCGGCTCGTAGCCGAAAAATAGCTTTACTTTGTTGTGTGGGTCAACTTTTCTTGCGAGAGACAGAGAGAGGCGTTGAAAGTCTGCTCCAACGGAACTTATTGTTTTCGGAGGAAAACACGAACACGGTGTACAGTCGAGTCTTAATAGCTTACTTACAACTGGGCTCGTCTGGGTGGGTCCGGGATGGGCGTGAGGTTCTGGGGGCGCTCCGTCTCTGGGCTGGGGCCCTGGCTGGGCCTCGGGGCCTTGGGTCCTGGTTGGTGTGTTGCCGGGGTTGTGGGCGGGTGGGTGCATGGGGGCCCATCCCTGGCGCAGGGTGCCGCCAGTGCGTCGAGCCACCTGGGGGGGCTCTTCAACTGGTGGGGGAGATTGTCACACCTTGCAGGAGCTTTCCTCTCCTCAGGAACTCTCTGCAGGAGGGGGAGATACAGGACAGGTGGAGGAAGATCTCAGCCTGGGCGTCTATTGTCTCATGTAGTCTGGAAGATGAGTGGATGGTGGGGTGGGTGCAGTTTTCTCTGTGGTGGGGTTGGGTGGACTGTCCCGGGCTCTGTGGGGCCGGGGGCGCTGCTGCACTGGGCCCCGGTCTGGATGGGCCTGGGCCCCTTTCCCTGTCGTGTCGCGGAGTATGGGAGTGCCTACTGGGGTCAGCGGGGGAGCTGGCCCCAGGGAGGGGTCACCTGCCCCTCCCTTCCTTCCCTCCCCATCTCCAGCTGCCTCCCTCTTCCCACTCCACCACAACCACCCACACATGCAGGGCCTTGGAGTAGGGGTATGTCACCAGGGTGCAGAGGAGGCTACCCCCCCCCTCTGTCTCCTTCTGGCTGCCTCTGCCTCAATTTTATCCCACAACTTAGACATTCACATTACTCACACCCTCATTACACATACATATAGGATCTTGGGGGTGGGCACGATACATGAAGTCCAAATTACCATCAGGGTGTACACCTCACCCCTGGCGTCGTTGCCCACCTCTCAATTTTAAATACACGTAGACATTGAGGGCTAGCAGGAGGGACCATGCGCTTACCTGCTGCTCTCTGGCAGGTAGCTCCATGTCCTCCTGGGTTTTAATTGCACCTTAGAACACACATGCATCAACACTACAATGAGCGGGTGGAGGGAGGTTTGGAGTCTTCTCTCACCCCCATTCTCTGCGGCCTGCTGGAGCGGGGGGGCTAGGAGGAGTTGGCCGTCCGACTGCGGTCTGGAGTGTGGGGCCTCCCTGCTGCTGCGGAGTCGGGGCGGTCTGCCTCTCCCCACCGCAGGGAAAAGGGTAACACCACCTGGGTCTGGGTGCAGTTCCCCCCTCCAGGGGCAAGGGTACCTAGACCCGGTTCGTAGAGTACGCTTGGGGAGTGTGATCGTGTGTACAGCGTCTCTTTATAATAATAATAATAAACTTTATTTATAAAGCACACTTAAAAACCAAGGGTATGCCAAGGTGCTTAACAAGTAAAATAGAGTATAGGAGGAGGATAATAGAAATAGGACCAAAGCAAGTACTAAATATGCAAACAGATAACTGTCACTAATACATAGGAAAGCAACAGGTACAGAGCAAACAAGAATTTAAATGAGCATAGAAGTGCATGATATAAAATCATAAAAGAAATATTAACTAGAGGGAAAGGCAAGATTGAATAAGTGGGTTTTTAATCGTGATTTGAACAGTGCAATGGAGTCAGATGTGCGGAGGTCGAGAGGAAGGGTATTCCACAGTACCGGGGCAGCCAGAGCAAACGCACGGTCACCCCGGGACTTCAGTCGAGATCTGGGTTGGGTCAGAAGTAGTTGAGTGGCAGATCTGAGTGTTCTAGCAGGAGTATGTGGTTTGAGAAGTTCACTAAGATAACTTGGCGCTAATTTATTAATAGTTTTGAAAGTAAGGAGTAATATTTTAAATTGAATACGGTACTTTATGGGCAGCCAATGCAGGCTAGCTAGGACAGGGGTAATATGGCAAAATTTCCTGGTACCAGTCAAAAGGCGGGCTGCTGCATTTTGGACTGTTTGCAGTTTAAGAAGAAGAGAAGAGGGAAGACCATAGTACAAGGAGTTACAATAATCCAACCTGGAGGTCACAAAAGCGTGAATAAGCTTCTCCAGGTCCTCATGCGGAATATAATGCCTAGCCTTAGAGATAAGGCGCAGTTGGTGGAAGCTAGATCTCACTACAGCAGACACTTGCTTATCGAGTTTGAGCGAGCTATCCAGCAGTACACCCAAGTTACTGACATAGTCACAAGAAAAACTAGCAAAGGAACCCAGGGCAGCACAGAGTTGGGCACGAGGGATTTTACTGTTGAACACCACAATCTCAGTCTTCTTATCATTTAAAACGAGGGAATTACTCAGGAACCATTCTTTGACCTCCCGCATGCATTCTTGAAAGTAGTGCAGGGACACAGCAAGGTCGTCAGTAAGTTCAAAATAGATCTGTATGTCATCGGCATAACAGTGGAAGGCGATATTGTATTTTTCAAAGATTGTGCCTAGAGGGAGCAAATACAATGAGAAGAGAATAGGGCCTAAAACTGATCCTTGAGGCACACCACAACAGACCGGAGCGGAGGAAGAGGAGAAGGTGCCTAAGTGAACTGATAAGGATCTATCAGCGAGGTATGATTTAAACCAGTCGAGGGCAGTGCCTCTAATACCCACAGTGTGCTCAAGTCTTAGTAATAAAATGTTATGGTCTACCATATCAAAGGCCGAAGAGAGGTCCAGTAAAACTAGGACCATAGAGCGTCCAGTATCAGTGATTACAAGAATATCATTAAGAACTCTAACCAACGCTGTTTCAGTGCTATGCAATGGCTTAAAGGCAGATTGAAATTTCTCAGCAATATTGTTCGTGTCCAAGTACGCCTGGAGTTGGGAGAGAACTAGTCTCTCCAGGATCTTGGACAAGAACGAAAGCTTAGAGATCGGTCTATAGTTTGAAAGGTCATAACAGTCAGAATTTCTTTTTTTAAGAATCGGGTGGACTACAGCATGCTTAAAGGACAAAGGAACACAGCCTGAGAGCAAGGAAAAGTTCATAAGAAATAGGATACTAGGTCCGATTACATCAAAACAGTCCTTAGCTAAACGAGATGGAAGAATGTCAAGCACAGTATTGGTGTTATTCATTTGAGCAACTAGCCGCTTAAGAGTCAAAAGTGACACAGGCTCAAACTGGTGGAAAGTTGAAATGCACTCAGGAATGGGGAGAGGATATAAAGCAGGGGGAAGGGAGGACTTAAGAGATGAGACCTTTTATGTCTGTCTCCACGTTGGCTGAGTGTGGAGTAAGTGCATATGAGAGCATGAGGGTGGGAATGGATGTTTGTATCTGTGTGTGCCTGTATGTCTGTGTCTATATGTCAGGTTGGGTGTCAGGCGCCACCTCTCTGGGGACATCTCAGGCCCTCCAAGGTTTGGAGGCCTATCTCCCACCACCACCACTTCCCCTGCCAGTGGCGGACCCCCTCAGGTGTCGGTGCGTTGGTGGTTTTTTGTGTCTGGGGATGGGCGTCCGGGTACACACCGGCTCACTCCTTGGCGGCCGCTTATCGGGGCCTGGAGCCTGGGGCTCGCTCGGGCCACTTCGGAGGTGGGGTGCCCCCGGCCTCTCAGCCTGGGGCTCGGTCACTCAGGCACAGCTCTGGCTGCTGGCGGAGCTCACGGGCGCGTCACTGCAACTCCCCCTGGCTTCTGCTCAGTGGCTGCTGAGTGAGCCCTCATCTGGGACTCTCCTCAGCTCTTACTGGGACAGTGGCGCGGCTGCCCCTCTGTTGGTCTTCCTTGGTCTCTTGTGTTCTTGGGGCCTCTGGATGTCTGGAGTTTTGATCTCCTCCATACCTGCTTCATACCCTGGAGGACGGGGCTGTGGCTCCCCCACACTCCCTAGCAGATCGTTACATGGAGAAACCTTTGGAATGCAAGCATGCTGATCCACACAGGTATGCACACAGGTGTACACAGACGCGGACTACAGCTTTCTTGGCTGCTGCCTCAAAGCACATTGTGCGCTGTCTATCTTGCGTGCTGCACAATATCGTTTATTATTTAGTATCTACTGATATCTACTGCTAGCTAGTTTATTGTGATGGTGCTGTTTTTTTTATTATGTTGCTCTTTGTTGTTTGCTTTCTTTTCTGTTTTTTTTTTTCTCCATACAGGTGACCCAGGTGTTTTGTTTGTTTGTTTCTTTCTTTCTTTCTTCCCCCCCTTCTCACCGTCTCTTCTCCCCTTTGGTTTTCTTTCTCTCCCTCTCTTTCTTTCATTCTTTCTCCCTGTCCTATCCCCCAGTCATGTCTGTCCCGTTTGTAGCAACTGAAAATAAAATAAATTCATAATTATAATAAAGGTCAATCAAATGGACCAATATGGCAAGGCCATGATGATCCACTTGGTAAAATAAATCCGCTTGGCATCTTTCTTGGCTTTAAGACAACAATTCTGATGGCTAAAGATCCAAACGGGACACAAAGAAACAAAACAACTGGGCTCGTCAGGCACTGAAGGAACCTGAAGGAACCTTTTAAAAAAAACAAAAAAAACAAGCGCGTCCATGCTCACAGGTGTACACACGGGTGATCACACCCACAAACTACACCCTTTTTGGCTCCTACCTCAAAGCACACTGTGTTCTGTTGATCTTATGTGCTGCACAATAATGTTTAATATTTAGTATTTACTGTCATATTCCCATATATCATTGTGATGTTGTTTATTCTATTACTCTTGTTCTCTTCTGCTTGCTTTCTTTTTTCTTTCTCAGCAGGTGATCCAGGTGATTGATATATGCATTTTTTTTCTCTGCCCGTTCTGTTGGTTTTTGTCTTTTGCCCTTCTCCCCCGTCCCTCTTCTCAGCTGTTTCTCTTTCCCTCTTTCTTTCTCCCCTTCTTTCCCCCAGTCAAGTCTGTCCCGTATTCAGTAAGTGAAAATAAAAGAAACAATAAAAGGTGAATCAAATGGACCATTACGGCAAGGCTGGGATGGTCAGTTTGGTAAAGTAAATCCGTTGGGCATCTTTGTTTGCCTTTAAACAACAATTCTGATGGCAAAAGAGCCAAACGGGACAGGCAAAAAAAAGAGCTATGCTTGTAGCATTCTGCCTGTTAGCTTAGCACAACAACAACAAAAAGGCGCTCTCTCACCCAGGAAACACACAGTCGCAGAGAGAGAGAGAGAGAGCGTGTCGCCCTGTAACCATGGCAACCGTAACGCTGCCGCCTGGAACAACAGGACGTAGCTGTCAAACAAAACCCAAACAGTCCTGACCCACGACAAAATGAAACAGGAACACTGCCAACACTGCCAATGTGTGACCCTTTATATGTGTGCGACCAGAAACATGCTGCCTAAAGTTAAAAGACTATGTGATAGTCATGATGTGACTTCCGGCGCCCCCCGTGTGCGGCAGCCTGTTACAGCAGCTCTGCTCATTCTGAGTTTCTTTCTTTCTTATCTTTTCTTCTCGTAATTTTTTATAACTAACGTATCAGTAATTAGACTCTGCAACCATGTTCTACCGTTTTGTGCTAGTTCTGGTCGTTTTTCTTAGTTTATTTCTACTTTTTTCACGCGTGTCTGGGGACCCAGAGCAGGGATCCTTTGTTTACAGTAAGGATCAGCTGTTAGCGCTGCGTCCCGCAGCGGTACTGCCGGCGGACAGACCCGACATTCCCAGCGAGCTGAGGAGGAAAAGACGGGGGTGTCGTGCTGGGAAGGAGCGCCGTCGCCCGAGAAGGAGACGTTATCGACCATCTCTTCCTTCTGTAATCATTGGAAACGTAAGATCTTTGCCCAATAAGATGGATGAGCTCACGTCGCTAACCTGGTCACAGAGGGAGTACCGGCAATGTAGCATCATGATGCTAACGGAGTCGTGGCTAACACCGCTAACTCCGGACACAAGCGTGACACTACCGGGATTTCAGATGCTGCGAGCGGACAGGACGAGAGAGAGCGGTAAGAGGAAAGGAGGGGACTGGCAGTTTTTGTGAACGACAGATGGTGTAACCCTGGGCACATCACTGTGAAAGAACAACTCTGCAGCAGAGACATTGAGCTGTTAGCCGTTAGCATGCGTCCGTACTATCTGCCCCGGGAATTCTCGCATGTTATCGCAATAACAGCGTATGTCCCCCCCTCGGCCAACGCGGATGCAGCCTGTGACACTCTCCACTCAGTGGTCAGCAGACTGCAAACACAATCTCCGAGAGCCCTTCTCATAATATCAGGGGACTTCAATCATGCCTCTTTGGACTCCACCCTGCCCACCTTCACCCAGTATGTGACCTGCTCAACCAGAGACAATAAAACACTGGACTTACTGTATGCCAATGCTGAAGAGGCATACAGTTCATCACCTCTCCCTCCACTGGGCAAATCTGACCACAACCTGGTGCACCTTGTCCCTGTGTATGAGCCCTTAGTGCGCAGGGTGCCACCAGCCACCCGCACAGTGCAGAGATGGTCAGAGGAGAGCGAGGAGGCTCTTAAGGACTGTTTTGAGTCGACTGTGTGGGAGGTGATCTGTGACGACCATGGAGAGGACATCGACAGCCTTACTACATGCATTACTGACTATATTAATTTCTGTGTGGATAACACCGTACCTACCAGGACTGTACGGTGTTTCTCCAACAACAAACCTTGGATTACCCCAGAAATTAAAGCTGTCCTCAAGCAGAAGAGGAGGGCCTTCAAATCCAAAGACAAAGAGGAGTTGAAAAGGGTGCAGAGAGAGTTGAGGGGACTGATAAGGAATGGGAAGGACAGCTACAGGCAGAAGATGGAGAACCAGCTTCAGCAAAACAACGTTGGTGAAGTCTGGAGAGGCCTCAGAACCATCTCAGGCCACAAACAGCAGAACTCTCTGCCTGGGAGGGATGTGAGATGGGCAAATGAACTGAATCATTTCTTCAACAGATTTGATTCAACCATGAGACAGTCTACAACATCGGCTGCAGACTCACCCACCCCCACTGCTGCTGTTCCACCTCTGACACCTCAGACACTTCACACCTCCTCTATTCACCCTGCTCACTCCTCCCCACCCCCAACAACAGCATCCAATACACACTCAACACAAGGCTCCAGCCTGTCTCTCTCAACCACCCAGGTTAGGAGGGAACTGAGGAGGATTAATGGCAAGAAGGCAGCGGGCCCAGATGGCATCAGCTCGAGGGTCGTCAGGTCCTGCGCGGACCAACTGTGTGGGGTGATGGAGCACCTCTTCAACCTGAGCCTGAGGTTGGGAAGAGTCCCACAGCTCTGGAAAACCTCCTGTGTTGCACCAGTGCCAAAGACTTCACGCCCCAAGGACCTCAACAGCTACAGGCCGGTGGCTCTGACATCCCACCTGATGAAGACCCTGGAGCGGTTGGTCCTGGCTCAGCTTCGGCGCCTAACAAGCTCATCACTGGACCCACTTCAGTTTGCCTACCAGCCTGGCATTGGAGCGGATGATGCCGTCATTCACCTCCTACATCGTTCCCTCGCTCACCTGGAGACCGCTGGAAGCACTGTGAGAATCATGTTCTTTGATTTCTCCAGTGCCTTCAACACCATTCTTCCCTCGGTTCTAAAGGACAAGCTGGTGAACTCTGGAGTGGACCATCACCTCACTACCTGGATCCTGGACTACCTCACCGACCGACCACAGTATGTGAGGACTCATGGCTGTGTGTCGGACAGGGTCGTCTGCAGTACGGGGGCCCCACAGGGAACGGTTCTGGCTCCGTTCCTCTTCACCATCTACACTGCAGACTTCTCCCACAATTCCACCCAGTGCTTCCTGCAGAAGTTCTCTGATGACTCTGCAATAGTCGGCCTCATCACTGATGGGGACGACAAGGAGTACAGAGGACTGACTCAAGACTTTGTGGACTGGTGCCAGCTGAACTACCTCCAGATCAACGCCAGTAAAACCAAGGAGCTGGTGGTAGACTTCCGCAGGCACAAGCATTCTCCACTGCAACCACTGAACATCCAGGGTATGGACATTGAGGCTGTGGACAGCTACAGGTACCTTGGTGTTCATCTGAACAACAGACTGGACTGGACTCATAACTCAGACGCCCTCTACAGGAAAGGGCAGAGCAGGCTGTACCTGCTGCAGAGACTCAGGTCGTTTGGGGTGGAGGGCCCACTCCTGAAGACCTTCTATGACTCTGTGGTGGCTTCTGCTATCTTTTATGGTGTGGTCTGCTGGGGCGGCAGCATCTCTGCTGGGGACAGGAAGAGACTGAACAGGGTGATCCGAAGGGCCAGCTCTGTTCTAGGATGCCCTCTGGACCCAGTGGAGGTGGTGAGTGACAGGAGAATGGCGGCTAAGCTGTCATCCCTGTTGGACAACGTCTCCCACCCCATGCAGCAGACTGTGACAGCACTGAGCAGCTCCTTCAGTGGGAGACTGCGGCACCCACGGTGTGGGACGGAGAGATTTCACAGGTCTTTCCTCCCCACTGCTGTCAGACTCCACAACAAAGACTTTAACTGAACAAACACACACATCCACACATGTGCAATAACACTAAGTGCAATAATCTTTTCTGGCATCGTTGTATTTTTACTCAGTTGTATATAGCATTCGTATTCTATTTTTATCTTATTGTATATTTTTATTCTATTTTATTCTACTGTATATAGTATATTATTTTATTCTATTCTGTACAGCTGTGTACTGTATTTATTCTTATTGTATTCTAATTTTTGCGTCATAACTTTTGCACTGTCCACTTCCTGCTGTGACAAAACAAATTTCCCACGTGTGGGACTAATAAAGGTTATCTTATCTTATCTTATCTTATCTTATCTTATGAATTCCGCAGGCATGTTACAGGATGCATCATCAATATGAAGGTTAAAATCTCCCAACATTACAACTTTCTCTAATTTAGTAATGGATGACAGGAGGTTGTTAAATTCAGTTAGAAAGACTCCGGAGGAGCCAGTCGAACAAATTTCCATCAGATGTATATAATCCATGTTTTGTTGCCACATCTCAGTTAAACACATGAAGTTGAGAGATTCCTTGATAAAAAAAAAATCATTTAAAATAAACAATTTGTTTGTGATTGAGCGAATGTTGAGGAGGGCAAACCTGATCAATGACATTTGGTTGGTGCACTCAATAGCTGACTGCAGTGGCACTCGAATTAAACACCTGTGCGCACCTCTACACCTGTTATGCTTCAGGGCTAGCTGAAGCTAATATCCATGGTAGTACATCACCTCTGCCATCAAAACGGCGGTCGGACGACGGACGCAAGGTGAACTTGGAGCCATCAGACCATAGATTCCGGGCTGGGAACTCAAGTGTAGCGTCGGCAACAGGTGACAGTAGATGAAGTGGTCGTAAGCACCGGGAATCTTCCGACATCCAAGAACCTAATCTTCGGTACCTTTTCAGTTGCACCTGGACACCGGCCCTGGTTCCCCTCCTTCTCTTCTTCATTTTGAATCCCACCGATATGTACGGTAACGTGCACTCAGGTGAGGAATACACAAAAGGTGGAGGGAAAAATTTCCTGTAACTGTCCCAGCTGTCAAAGTAGCTCTCCATTGAGTCTTTAATATACAACAGCATGCCCCGATCATAAATATTGGTGGAAAATAATATTGCAGGCGACAATAGCGGCCAGCATAAAACTATACCGGCGAGCTGTACTAGCGGCACAAGCGGCAAAGCCAAACGCAGGCGCCATCTTGGACCCTCCAAAAACCCAGAAGAACATCTGGAATACCTGCTTAGCCTCCAGCTCCAACCACTCTTCAGGTAAGTGGAATTTAATGGGTGGATGGAAGTTAAAGAGAAGATGATTGACCAAATTTACATCACACTGAGTTTTTATGAACCTGTCCTCAGAACCTCATGATCACACCTTTGTGCAAGAGGACAGCAAGCGATTCATTAATGCTGCACGTGCCAGGAGATGACCGCGATGAGAAGTTTCAACCAGCCGAGGCTTTTATTTTTATGGACCAACTTTGTATACAGTCAGAATGTATGCACACACACACACATAGAGTGCATGTCTGAAATGCCTTCAGGAGGAATGATAGAAGTGCCCATTATGAGCCATTACAGATGATTTGAAGTCATTATGAGCACTCCTCGCTGTAAATGGGTATCATTGTGTGAAATGCTCTGGCATCTTAGAGACCTGTCCAACTGTCAGAAATAAGTAGAGAGGAGAGGAGGCGAGCTGGGAGACAGCAGGGGAGAAAGGACGACGAGGAGAAGAAGTCAAACTGAGAGCGAAAAAATAATCGAGGAAGAGAAAGAGAAAAGCAGCGGCGTTACCGTCAATAGCCACCCAGGCTGGGTTATTGTAGCAGCGATCAATCTGAGATAAGACTGGAGTTCAGGTCAATCTCACACTCGACACCAGAGATAAATAAATAAAACTAAGCTCGGCACATATTTGAGAAATAATGGGAAATTGAGCGGCTGCACAAGCTCTGAGAAAAATAAATGTTTCTTGTGTTTCTGAGAGGATTTAATGGGTTTGCAAGGGCAGACAAACCACAGCTGTTTGTGTCGGGTGAGTGTGTGTGTGTGTGTGTGTGTGTGTGTGTGTGTGTGTGTGTGTGTGTGTGTGTGTGTGTGTGTGTGTGTGTGTGAGCAGATATCACTGCTGCAAACACTCCAGCACGAGTCACGAGGTCACAGAGAGTTAGATACATGCTGCCGGGGCTTTTATTTTGTAGAGAACATGGTGTAAAACGGGAGAATCTTGAGGAGCAGCTGATATCTGTTTCCACCACTCCGGTTTCATCACCAGCTTCAAGGATTTCTACACCAGCAGCCTTTAATGTGGCATATCTGCATATCTCAGCTCTTATGAACTGCCGTCATACTCAAAATTATATGTGATTATCATCACAGCTTTCAACACATTCTGAAGGAAGGGGATTTTCTCAAACATGTAGTCCATATATTTGCCTTCATCCAAATGCTTTCATGCGCACAAATGCAAAAACACAGTTGACCCCCATTAGACTCACCTTAGGTGACTTTAGACAACCTGCTTGCTTTCAGCTCCACCCACTCCTCACTCACCTCATTCAGCTGTGCATGAGTCACGGTTCAGAGGCCTCACGACTCCCTAGGCTGTCATCAACCAATCACGTGACCCCTCAGAATGAACTTTACATAAATGAAGACATTTCTGCTGTAAACAGATGCAGAAGAATTCACTAAATCAAAGGTAACAGGTGAGGACTGGCTAAAAGTATTCTCAGGTTTAGACCTGAGAGGTGAACGAGCTGTCGGTGTCGGTCTTTCCCATAAAGTGCCTCGCCACATGAACCATGTTCATCATCAGTGTCACAGCTGTGAGTTTGTCTCTGCAGATTTTTTTGGGCCCGGCTCTCTGCAAGTTCCCCTGATGAAGGAAGAGCTGCTTTGAAGCTCACACTCAGGTTACTGCGTGGGCGACACTTCAGTCATTCGAGTACTGAGACGGCAGTGAAGCCTTTATCTTCCTGAGTGGCCATGATGGTCTTCAAACGCTCCTCATCTTCAGTGCAGGGATGGCCATCAGTTCATCTGAGACAACCCATTGTCTGACTTCCTGTTTCACAAGAAGTAAAATGAATGGAGGTGCATGTATGTGAGAGGGGGGCTCGAGATTTTTATGGGCTCTGACTGTAGTAAAACTCCCTTCTGTTAGTATCAGGGCTGTCACAGCACCATGAGCTGCTTTACTGCATCCTCCATTTTGATTTGGGGTGTGAAGAGAGCACCAGCCTCCTGATTGAATTGCGTTCAACCACCACAACCACCCACCTACACACACCACCCACAGGAAAGCTGCTGATGGGCTTATACATCGCATTTCTCTTCATAATCAGATGTTAACAATTGTACAGCTGAACTGCAGGTGATGTGCACGAGACTCTATTTAGAGGTCATTTCTTCTTTTACTCGTATATGATCTGAAATGAGAGGACCAGACATGATGAAGTCCTCTTCAATACTGCATTAACCTTTCATTGTTTTTAAACCTGCATCATTCAGTCAGCTTTAGAGCACTGTGTTTGTTTGATGCTCTCTGTGTTAACTGGTGTTTTTGCTCGGACGGCTTTATGGTGCAAAAATCATCCCACTGCTTCTGAAAGAGGACTGAGGTTTTCAGTCCACATGCAGTGTGAAAGCACAGCAGCTCTTTCATGTCAAATCTCTGGCAGCGGAAGAACTAGGAAGGCTCCATGGAGCATGCAAAGAATTGCATGCTCCATCACTCATCCTGCTGCTGGCCCCTGTGGCACTCAGTTGAAAGGAGATGTTGTTAGTCAGAAGCAGAGGAGCTGGATTATCTGCTGATGAGCGGTGAGAAGCTCTGCAGTGTGAATTTAACGTCACACACTAATGCAGAAATCTTCTCTATATTGGTGAGAAGAACTGCAGCTGGGCTCTGGTTTACAGGTTTACGGCTACAAACCTGCCTGAAATCAAAGAAATGACCAAGTGGACCAAAATGTAGAATTCACTCAAAATGTAGAATTCACTTACTGTAGCATCACTCAGATGCTACAGTAACCTCACAGCAGCCATTTTATTGGTCACAATATCTTATTAAAAATGACCAAAGAGCACAAACACGGTCCAGAGGTCCAGTTCAGCTGATGCTAGCAGACAGCTAGCAGCTACAGCCACCTGTGTCACCATCCACCTGTCAGTCAGAGAGGCCATGGCCCTAATGATGTAGACTTTAAGCCACAATTCTGCACTCATAGAGCTTTTATGAAGGAGGACACCTTTGTGCATTGCCAAAAGAGAATATAATTTAAAGGTGGATTAAAAAGTAGAGGGTTGTTAACAGAGCCCTGTGGAACACCACAAGCTGTAAGAAAACACCTCATACCTGTTTTTGTTACTCGCAGTGATCTCTGAAAGTTTCTGTAGGTTTGTGTATCAGGGTATAAACATGGTTATTTCTACTGTAAAGTTTCAGCAGGTAAGTCTATGAGGGACTGACTCAGTGCTGCCCCTGCTGGATGTCTGTGAGTTTACTGTCATGGTTTCCCCATGTGTTCCCACTTCCCGCATCCCGTCCTCTGTTTTCTGTATGCCGTTGTCAGGTTGTCTGTTATCCCCACCACAGTTACAGTCTGGTCATAGTGTTTCATAGTATTTCATAGTTTTCTCATAGCTTTCTTAGTTTACTTGTTTTTCATGTGCCATCAGCCAAATTAAAGGCTCACCTTTTTTTCACCTGCAACTCCTCTCTCAGTGTCTGCTCTTAGGTCAGTTAAACAAAATACACGTCATACCCCGCCATGACATTTACTAGTTTCCAGATATTTTCTGTAATACTTTTCTGTCCTTGAAGTCTTTTTCTGGATCAAGTTTTTCCTTTATTATTATTTGTAATAATATGTAAAAAAAGAAAAAGAAAAAAGAAAATTGAAAAAAAGAAAAAAAAATCCCATGTGTGTGACTAATAAAGGTTTATCTTATCTTATATTTAACTGTCTGAGGCTACTGCGCTCAGATACACAGTTAGTGGTATTTCAATAATATTTTTGACATCAGCAATGTACCATGACTGGTTTGGGGTGAGAAGAATGAGAAAAAAAAATCTACTGTTAAATTTCAGCAGATTTCAAAGTAATATTGGTGCATTAACATGACTTCACAGTATCATCGTCGTAGCATAAGAACAAGCTGCTGTGTAGGACTTTAACTGCACTCAAAAGTTTGCTGCGTACTGTGAGGTCCTGATTTGAAATGTGACGCATTAATGAAAAATAGCATTATTGGTAACAGTAGTATTAATGAAGTGTGTTCTTTGAAGGGACAGACTTATATTTTCCTTAATTATATTTAAACAACACTGAACTTTTCTAAGAAAGCTGAAGAAAGGTTTCCTGTTGGAGTTTCCTGCTCTCTGTTGCTCTTCCCTGGACTTTCACACTGACCCTGGCAGTTGATTCCTCTCACAACTAAAATGACAAAGTGTTTTTTGAGTCCTGGGCCCAGCACTGAGTTTGTCTGTGTGTGCAGACTGGAACCATTCATCTGGTGGATCTGTACAGTGCAAACGTCATATTTACTGTTAACGAAGCCGGCTTGCAGAACACAAAGTTTTAATTTGTCTCCTCTCACGGTCCCCAGACGCTGCAGCATAATCACCTCAGCTCGGCTCGTGGAGCGAGAGTTCCAGGGAGGCGAGGAATTGCAGAGAGGCTGTTATTATCTGAACAAGTAATGTAAAGATTTATGTCATCTTGAGAAGGAGCTTACACAGCAGAGGCTAAATAACAAGTTTAACCTCAGATACGCTCTCACACATTCACTGTGTGAATGAAAGTGTTTCAGCTTCATGGTTTCTGCTCTCTGGTGGCTCCGCAGAGGCTGGATTTGTTGTCAGAACCGAAACTTTGCTTTAGAAGTTTTGTTGGAGCTGAGCCCAATGAAACTCACTGAGTTCACCCAGCACCAAACTGAGCTGCTCTCTCCTCCGGCCTGCAGTGGACTCCATCCGTCTGCCTTCTCTGGCACTGCCTGTGAGAGAAGTGAAGCATTTATGCTTTACATGCAGCTGTGACCACTCGCCTTACCCTGGTGCTCCCCAGGCTTTGCTGATCCAGCATGCTGCTGACAGGAACACACAGATGTGAGGACGTTAGTCTACACTGTATCTTACTGTATATTTTACAGTTTTGTACTGTCTTTCTAGAATATCATTACATTTACATAAGTAGACTGTGATTTTACATGTCAGAGGTAAAATAACATAACATCACTGTAAATATAGTAAAACACAATTTACTTGTTTTTTAAATATATTTTTGTACATATGTATATTCAGATTGTAAAAATACATTCAGAAATGTATCATAATTTCACAAATATTTGTCTGTTATGTAAGAGAATGATCTGTTACATTCAAATGTAATACTATGGAAAAATATATAAAATGATCGAAAAGTAATGAGAATAATCAATAATTAAAGGAGTATTTGAATTATAATTTTGCTGAAAATTTCATGTAATCTAGGTCTGATTCAATTTTCAGAGGTAACAAGTGAAAATATAATTGATAGGAATAAAAACAAAAAAAAAAACATATAAAACATTGCACGGCCACGCTGTCCTAATTATATATTAAAAAAAATAAATGTAGAGGCAGGAATTGCAATTACTATAAATCTCAAAGTATTCCCAACATTCCTGAACAGAAATAGGCCTCTGCACCTGGGGTGAGGGTGTGGCCATGAAAACAATGTGACATGCCATTGGATGATGGGACACATAATAACATGACGCTAAGCATCGGCCAATGAATGTGAACTAACAACCACAAGGTCGCGGGTATGGCTGCACTGTAGGAAAAAATCCTAATATAAAAGTATTTTACTGTGCATTTTACAGTTTTGTTCTGTTCTTCTAGGATATCATTAAAGTTACGTAAATGATTTCACATTTCAAATGTAAATTAATGTTAAATCACTGTAATGTAATAAAACATAATTTTCAGAATTATTAAATGTACATATGCATATTTAGATTGAATGAAAATACATTCACAAATGTATCGTGATTTCACAAATATCTGTCCGTTATTTGAAAGATTGAACTGTTGAATTCAAATGTAATGCTATGGAAAAGTATACAACATGATTCCTATAAGCTTGTGTTACATCACATAAGTATTATTATTATTGTTTTTTAGGGCGATCGTGGCTCAAGAGTTGGCAGTTTGCCTTGTAATCGGAAGGTTGCCGGTTCGAGCCCCAGCTTGGACAGTCTCGGTCGTTGTGTCCTTGGGCGAGACACTTCACCCGTTGCCTACTGGTGGTGGTCAGAGGGCCCGGTGGCGCCAGTGTCCGGCAGCCTCGCCTCTGTCAGTGCGCCCCAGGGTGGCTGTGGCTACAATGTAGCTTGCCATCACCAGTGTGTGAATGGGTGGATGACTGGTTGTGTAAAGCGCTTTGGGGTCCTTAGGGACTAGAAAAGCCCTATACAAATATCAGAAGGTTGCCGGTTCGAGCCCCGGCTCAGACGCTCTCGGTATTGTGTCCGTGGTCAAGACTCTTCATGCATTCCATTATTATTTAAACCAACTGTTAACTGTATATTTCTGTACATTTACGTATTATGATTCATATTGCCACATTCATTGACCTTGTTTATAGGTAATTTCATTGTTCGATCACGTTAAAATGTTCCTAATTTAATGTCTAAAGGCACTTGGAAAAGGCAGAATCCCATGTCAAATTAGCACAACAAACTCTATTTTCATTACTGAAAAGAACTGTGTTTTCATGAGAAAGTTATTTTCTGTTATTTTACGGTAGTATTTTGGCGCCCCAGCTGCCGGAATATTACTGTTTTTTTAAGATGGTTTTTTTAACAGTGTAGTTCTGCCTCTTTATACTGGTTGTGAGTCAAGAATCAAGTTTAAATGTAATTGTTTGATATAAAGTTTTTAGTGCACACGCTCACAAAGGTCTCTCAGACTGAAGCAAGAAGGTAAACTGAAGGTGAAGTGAAGGTAAGTAGCAGAGTTAGCCACTAGTCCTTTTTTAAAAAATTTTCTCTGTTTGCAGCTGGGATCATCTCCAGAGCCCTGGATGAAGAGTGGATGGATTTTATTTCAATTTTTCCTTTTGGTCCATATTTTGTATTTCATGCTGTCTTTTACCTTGAAAGCACTTTGGTTAACTACATTATTGTTTTTGAAGTGCTCTATGAATAAAGTTGTATTGGATTGAATGTCCCATTTTCACTGGGATCTATTTTCTTTTTTCTACATCACCTACACCAAACAGCAGAAGCAGCTCAGCCAATGGGACATCATTAATGTCACCCTGTTGCAACCACGAGCATCTCATCACAGAGACCCACATCCAAACATCTCAGAGGTTCACACGTACGAACTGCAGCCTGACTGTGGGTGGAGGCTTTGAAGTGTGGATGCAGGCCGTTGACCTGTCAGGACCTGCAGACACTGAAGCCTCTCTTCGACCTCTGGTGGAATGATGATTTTCACATCTACTGACTGCTGGTACTTCATGAAGTTCTGATTTTGCGTGTCATATATAGGCGTATACCAGGTAAACCTGAGAGGTGAGATCAATGTTTCCTGTGTGGACTCATGAATTCAGTCTATGTATCCAAGGCTGGACTGGGACAAAAAATCGGCCTGGGCATTTTGACTAGAGAGCGGCCCACCAGGATAAAGATTGAAAATGTGACGTCATTCAGGGGTAAAACTGCAAAGGAGTCTGGGAACTTGTGGCAAGAGGTACTAGCGCACGCAGGCTTTCAATTGAACTCAGTTACACAGCGATAAAAAGAAACCCAAAAAATGTCAAGAAACTGTTGTATTATTAACTGCAATAGGCGGTCGCATGACAGCCACGGGAAGCCGACGGGTAAAGAGATCGTTTTTTTTTTTTATCGGATTACATCGTTAAAGAGAAATTTTTTTAAGCAATGTTTCCGAAGTAAGAGCCGACGGATGGTCTGGATATACCAAATATAACGTCTCAGAACACTCCAGCTCACATGTTAGTCTGCTCCAAGCATTCCCACAAAGGTCAGTCTGCTGTAGTAGTTAATGCGTCATTTTTCTTAACATAATTGGTGATATAGGTTACAAGCAAGTCTGGCGCTGAACAGAAATTGTCGCGCTATGCTCCTTTGTTTATTGTGCATAAATAGTGAATTGTCCTGACACAATATTGCGTTTCGCTTCTGTTATTACCATGGTACATTGACAAAAACATATACTTTTATTCACAGGATAAAACAGTTGTTTTGTATCACTAATTGTCCAGTGCGATTACAGCATACAATATTATTGTCACTGCTACATTTCTGTAATGCTACCAGAAATTATTTCCACTACTAATTAATTACCGTTGAGCTCAAAGGTTATATTAATAAACGGTTAACGAATGTGTATTTATGACGACGATTTGTGAGACTGGTAAACTTACCTCTGTTCGTACGATGGTCTTTCGTTCTACACGGTGCATTTCAAGGTCCCATCCGTCGGTAAACTGTACCTGGGCTTGTTGCAGTGACCTGAAGTTTCTAAACTTCATGAGTGTGTGCACTCACTCCAAGAACCGTATGATTATAAATCTGAGCGTGGTGAAAGTTGGGCAGCACGCTAACGTCTTTTGTCCACTCTGTGTGCTCGTAAGGGTCTGACCCTTTCACTCCTTTGATTTTTTCCTCGTATCTTTTCTTTGTCTTTTCGTCGAGTCTGTCTTTGTACGGACCGGCATTGTTCTCCTTTTGTTTTGTACATACCCTTTTTGTGCGGCAAAGAAAAAACAAGAAGGTATTGGAACCGGAGAATGAACGTTTTGCGGTGCTGCAAATGCTTGCATTTGATGCGGTACTTGGATTGTTTTGCCACGAGTTCCCGGCATGCAATGCGCGAAAATGACGTGATTGCTAAACAAGGGGGCGGGTGCATCCGGCCTCCTCGGCTGTAATTGGTCCAGCCCAGAGTCGATCATGACCAACTGGCCAATCCAACACCTTTCATTATATATACCCTTCCTAAAAAAAAAAAAAAAAAAAAATCCATCGGCCCATAAAAACAAAAAATCACCAGCGGCCCACCGGGCAAATGCCCGGTATGCCCGATGGCCAGTCCAGCTATGTATGTATCCCAGTCTGACTCACTGATGCTGAGATTTTTCCTCTGTCTGTTATCTGGTGGAGCTCCTTGTTCTTCTCTGGTTGGATGTTTTGAATCATCATCCTGTTGGAGAATAAATCAGATGCCTACCTGATGGTGCAGAGCGTTGGAACTAGTGACTGAAACTTTTCACTCAGTGCTGTAAATAAGAATGCGGAGTGAAGGAAGTGACTCAGCTTCACCCAAATCTGTCAGCATGATCGCTGCTGTGTTTCTGTGTCATTACCTGTCAGCCACTGACAACCTGCCTTGTCTGAAGTCTTCAGGCTGAACTCTGCTCTGCATACAAACCACACCTGCAAAGCTTTCTTCCACACATGCTGTCATCATGGAGCTGTTTGAAAATCATTTAAAATGTCTCTGTGTGAAGATTAATTTTAAACAGTCATGTTTGCCTGTACATGCCCTTTCCTGCTGCCATTATCTCTTCCTCTTCCATTTAGAAGAAACAACAGCAGCTCTGGTGCGTTGTGACAAATGATTCCACCTATAGACACACACACACCGCTGATCATTTAGCTGTACAGCTTTTTCAAAGTAGCGGCAATTATCAGCCGCCTAACCGGCAAGTTAATTATGCAGGCATCTCTCCTTTTGTGGCGTTCTGAGGTAAATAAGGTGGGGGAGGAGGAGGGGGAGTGCGTTTGAAGGGAAAATGTCACCTGTTAACTGAACAATTGCTACAGGCTGCATTATCAGAGGTGACGGATTAAGCAACTTTATCTGGCAGCCTCCTGCACGGAAGTCAGCGTGTCTGCAGCCTCAAGCCACCAGTGACGGACATGGGAACTGAAACAGAAGACTGATCGACTAAAAGACGTTGCAGCACAGACTAAAAGCTGTAAAATACCACCGAGAGCAGGCGACGCCTCATTCAGACACGCTCTTTATCTCCAATTCCTGCAGCAGCCACACTGAGGCCAGGTTAAGTCTCCGAGCTTTCAACCCTCCAACAACAGCTTCAAACACAATGACCACAAAAATAGCAATAAACAATTAGGTTAACTAAACACCTCCAAAAATGTATATTGTGAATTTAAAAAATGCAAAATGACAACAAAAAGATAGAAAATCAACTCAACATGATTAAAAGCAGTCAAACTTGGACCTGTGAGTGAAACAAAGAGGGAGCTGTAGTGCTGTATAAACTTTGGGTAAACCTGCATACAGTGGTTTTTATTATTTACTCTCAGCCTGCAACCTTCATGGAGGAGGTTCAGTTTCAGCTAGGTGACCCTAATAAACAGGAAACTGGGGCCATATTGCACACAGGTGTGTCAGACGTACTTCGAAGCTGTAAACACGAAACTGATTTTAGAAGATGATGTCCAGCTCATCACGGCTCTAGCATCTTCCTTTCCTCCCTCCCTCCCTTCATCTTTCTAACTCTGCCTCACACACACACACACACACACACACACACACACACACACACACACACACACACACACACACACACACACACACATGCTCTCCCAGGCTGTGTCCTTGAATGCTAAAAGCCAGAAATAGACCAGTCAAATCAGACACCAGGCTGCCTGGAGGTAGGAGCTGGGAAAGTCAACCAAACTTAAACTTCCTATTCCGGCCTGAACTGGCCTGCTAGAGGAACGCCAGCTCACCTGGCACAGACAGAAATAAGTAGATAAACAGTGTGCAGGAGATGGAGCCCAGTATCTCAAAATAGGATCAAATTTGAACCATCAGCTTCACCTTGAAGCTTTGCTCTGAACAAGAACTCAGGGAAAACTTTGCACAGTCATCCTCACAGCCGGGCCTTACACACCATGGCCAAGTCCTAGACACGAGCCTACCACAGCCAGATCTTTTGTTAAGCTCTGTTGAGCAAACCATTTCTTTAACGCTAACCAGTAACTAGTTAACGTTAACTTCATGAACTTCTTCACAAATAAAGTTTTGACCATTACTGGTCATTCAGTCTTAAATATGATTAACCTATGTCTTCATGCATGCTCAATCATCCAGGTAAGTAAATTCCAAAAAGTTGATTCTGTTTATCTGAACATTGCATCAATATGCAAATTGACAATTTGCATATTAATTTGCATACCTGACAGCCCATTGTTCATTCAGTGGTGCTAGTTTCAGTCATTGTGCAAATGTGCTGTTTATATTGTTGGGGAAATCTGCAGTCGGCTGAGACTAAAGAATCACTTGGATGAGTGATGAAACGTTTCTTCCACTGAAAACGCTACGTCCAGATGAACAGAGTCAACCTTTTGGGATGATCAACCTATCTCTAATAATCGGCTATGTACCACAGGCCATCAAGCTGGCAGTAGTTAAACCATTCATATTCAATTTAAAGCATCATTTCAGCTCAGAAGAAACATCTGTCAGCTTCAGTGTCCACCAGAAGCTCTCAGTCTGCTGCGGAAAAAGGAAATTCAGGTGAGTTTCTTCTGATCACCTGAGGCCTTCATTACTGTGTGAACTTTACCCACACACCACTCTTCACTCCTCCCACCTGCTGCATAAAGTCACTAAGTATAAATTCCTGTAAAGGCAGAGGCAGCAAACACAGACACATAGCTGCAGATAGAGGCGGAGCAACAACTGAAAGACGAGAAGTTCAACGTCATTCTCCAGAAGTGAAAGTGTGAGAGAGCAGCAGCAGAGCTGCAGTTGAGTCCTGTTTGTTTCTAAAATAAGACTCACTGGAGTCCATTGGGTTTTTCTCAGCAACAGCGGTGAGTGCAGCTGAGTCTAAATAAATATCAACAAAAGTAGCTGTACATGACGTTACATCTGTTAGATAATTATGAGTATTTTTTTCTCTAATGGTTAAAAAAAAATTGCGATGAAGTTCATGAACTCATTACTAGTTAACGTTAAAGGAATGCTTGGCTCAACAGAGCTCTGACTTTTCGTCAGCCTGGCTACAGTGCTGAAGAGAAACCTAGGGTTGTTCTTATTTTCTTCAATCATTAATGAATAGTAAGATGTTCTAGCTTTACGTGGGGCTTTCTTATAGAGCAACAAACTATTTCTCCAGGCTAAATCATGATCTTTTAATTTGTGACATGCCATTTCCTCTCCATCTTACGAGTTATCTTCTTTAAGCTACATGTTTGAGAATTATACCAAGCAGTCAGGTACTTCTGATTTGAGGCCTTAGTTTTCACCAGAGCTACAGTATCCAGAGTCATACGTAGTGAGGAGGTAAAGTTATAAACAAGATAATCGACCTCTGTTGGGGTAGCGTTCAGGTAGCTGCTCTGCTCTATGTTGGTACAAGGCATTGAAGAAGATAACAGTGGGTGAATTATATTCTTAAACTTAGAGCACTGTCAGAAAGACATGCACTGCGATGAAATCTACTCCCCACTGCTGTGTAGTCAATTATTGTAAATTTAAATGTTACTGGGAAATGATCAGACTAAATACAGTGTGTTTGTTACTGAGTGAGTAGAGCTTGTTAGCAGAGCTATTCTTCTGTAATATCAGTAAATCAGTGAATCTCAGAATTTTTATTTTACTTTATTTTATTATCATGAACAATAAAAACAGGAACAGGAAATTAAATGTAAGTTAAATAAGGGTTACATCAACAAAACCTCATTCATGAACTGCTGATCAAATTCAGGATCCCAGACAAAGAGCTAATTCCTGTGCTGCCATGATTAGGGCCTCTGTGCTGTCTTTCAGTCCAGTTTTGACCAGTCACTGGTAAGATTTCTGGATGTCAGCCACTTCCTCTGTCTGCCAGTGGTACATACTGTCCAGGAGCCTCCATTATGGTGGCTCCTCTTGCTTCTCTTCTTTCTTTGGTTTCTGCTACCTGAGGTATTTACTAAGCACATGGTCAGTTGTGCTTCGTAAATAACGAAGCACAACTGTGGATGTTTGTTGTCTCATCCTGGACCATGTTACTGACACTCACTAGTCCCCAGCCTCCTTCCTTATGCTTAGTGTAAAGTCCCAGGGTGCTGGATTTGGGGTGAAACCCTCAATGCAATGTCAGGAGCTTCCTTGTCTTGATGTCAGTGACATCCATCTCCTCCTTTGGCCAACTTGCCGTGGTTTAGATACGCCCTGCTGTATCTAAACCACGGCAGGGCGTAGGCGTTGATTGCCCAGGTCTTGTTCTTACCACTCAACTGACTCCTCAGCGCTTGCCTGATCCTCTGCAGGTATTTGGTGGTTGCGGCTTTCCTAGTGTCCTCTTCATAGTTCCCATTTGTCTGTGGGATTCCCAGGTACTTGTAGCTGTCCTCAGTGTCTGCAGTGTTACCTTCTTGTGCGATCTCCTCAGTTCTGACTATATTCCCTCTCTGTTTTTTACCATCCAACTACACTTCTCTAGTCTGAATGACATTCCAGTGAATCGATGTCTCGATTGGTCTTTGCACACAGCTTGATGTCATCCATGTAAAGATGGCTGGTGATTTCTCCAATTCACAGTTGGTATCCGTATGCAGTCTTGTTAATGATCTCACTGAGTGTCATGGCTGTGCTGTGTGGCAGGTAGGATGTAGGACCCAAACGCAGGACTCAATTTAAATGAAAATGGCAGCTTTATTACTGGACATAATACTACAACACAAGGGCGATTGTGGCTCAAGAGTTGGGAGTTCGCCTTGTAATCGGAAGGTTGCCGGTTCGAGCCCCGGCTTGGACAGTCTCGGTCGTTGTGTCCTTGGGCGAGACACTTCACCCGTTGCCTACTGGTGGTGGTCAGAGGGCCCGGTGGCGCCAGTGTCCGGCAGCCTTGCCTCTGTCAGTGCGCCCCAGGGTGGCTGTGGCTACAATGTAGCTTGCCATCACCAGTGTGTGAATGGGTGGATGACTGGTTGTGTAAAGCGCTTTGGGGTCCTTAGGGACTAGAAAAGCCCTATACAAATACAGGCCATTTACCATTTACATTTATACAGAAAACAAAAAACTAGAAATAAAAATAAAACTAAAGAACTAGGAAACTAAAGAACTAAACAGGGAAACAGAGGACTAGGAAACGGAGGAAACACACAGCAAAGATGCTTGCTCATAGGGGGTCATATGATTGTTGGGTTTTTCTCTGTATCTATGAAGCGCCTTGAGGCGACTTATGTTGTGATTTGGCGCTATATAAATAAAATTGAATTGAATTGAATTGAATTGAAAGATGGTGTACGACGCGACAACAGACAGAGGAAAACACAGGGCTTACATACACCAGGGAGTGAAGAGAGAATGGGAAAGAGGAGGAAAACACAGCTGGGACTAATCTGACATAAAGAGACAAAGGGGAAGCAAATCTCAAAATACTAAACACAGGACATGAAACTATCAATGTAAAACAGGAAATGCAAGACAGGGAAAAACAGAGCAAACATGGAGCACAGAGACAAGAGTAGAAACTGCAACATCGAGATACGACTGACTGTGGAGACACAGGGAACATAGAGACATGAAACGTCTGACATGGGAAAGGCACAGAGTAGACATGGGAAATACATGGTGGTGATGTGTACATGGTGATGTGTGCTATTGACTTTAAGTTGGCCTCTAGTGTTGTGCGCCACGTCCCCAGTGAGTTCCTGATGAAGGCTCTAAGGGTCCTATTGATCTTGTAAAGTTCTAGGCAAAAAGGCTCTTAGGAAAATAAAGTGTCACAGTACTGGATCTGTGACCCAGTGGCTTGTGTATTTTAGTTTTATTCCGTTGTTTATTGTATTTTTCACCATGTTTCCTGTTTTATTTTGAAGGAGTCTTGTGTTCTTTGTTCATTGTATTTAGTTTCACTTCCCCTGTCCCGTCATTAGGTTCATGTCAGTCAGCTGTTTCCCCATGTGTTTTCACTCCCCCTAATCACCCTTGTGTGTATTTAGTCAGGTCACACACATGATTACTCTCCGTCATTGTCACTGCCACTTTACTTCATTTTTAGTCCAGTTACTATGATCTCATTCATTCAGTAGTATTGCTCAAACTCCACAATGTCCAGTGCCATATTCCTCCTGTTCTCAAAGTCTCAAGGCTTTACTTCCTCCACCAAGCTTATTATTGTTTCCTGTCATTCTCTAATAACACAAACCTCCATGGTCAGAATGCCAAGAGATTTTTTTTAATGTCATCATTGGGTATTCTGTTTTGTTTATACGCCAGTTAGTGATGTACCACTTTGGTAGAGTCCTCAGTCTTAGCAAGTAGCACTGTATCTGGATCAGGCTAGGCACTGTCGTCACCAGGAGTCACTAGCTGTGAGCGGAGAAACCCTTCCAACAACTTCCTAATAAACGGCTGACTGTTTTTATTTATATACTCGTTTTGTGTTACTGTACAGCTCTGTTGTGTGTCATCTTTCATCAGTCCTTCCTGACGTTTTCAGAAACTCACTGAATTGATCCCAGTTGTGTCAGTCATTTCTTCTCAGAAGCACCACAGAGCACAATTTGTGTGTGTGTGTGTGTGTGTGTGTGTGTGTGTGTGTGTGTGTGTGTGTGTGTGTGTGTGTGTGTGTGTGTGTGTGTGTAAAAGGTTCATCTTTGGAGAATTTTAAAATCAGACATTCTGAATAAACTGATTTTGACATGTCACACTTCTAGGTTCAAATTTGCTTGGTTTTGTAAAGAGCACAACACTGAAATTTGTTTCTCTCTTTTTTAAAATGAAATTTAAAGTGAATTTTATATAAAATGTGTTTCTTTTCTTTCTCCGTCAGAGTGCAGACATGTCTGCTGTGAGCAATCTATGATCTGAAGATCAGTTTCTGTGCTCCGTCTGTCTGGATGTGTTCACTGATCCAGTCAGTATACCATGTGGACACAACTTCTGCAAAAACTGCATCACTCAGCACTGGGACATGAATGCCATGTGTCAGTGTCCTATGTGTAAAGAGACTTTCTACACTAGACCTCAGCTGAGGATCAACACTTTGCTCTCTGAGGTGGTCGCTCAGTTCAGACGTGAAGTTCAGCAGAAGGCCAGCAGCAGTAGCTCAGAGCAACAAGCTGCCAAACCAGGAGAAGTTCCCTGTGACATCTGCACTGGAACCAGACTGAAGGCCCTGAAGTCCTGCCTGGTGTGTCAGGAGTCCTACTGTCAGACTCACCTGGAGCCTCATCTGACAAAGAAAGGTCTGAAAAGACATCAGCTGATTGATGCTGTGGAGAACCTGGAGGGCAGAATGTGTAAGAAGCACGATAAACCTCTGGAGCTGTTCTGTAAGACCGACCACACATGTGTCTGCATGCTCTGTTCTGTTTTAGACCACAAGAACCACGAGTTTGTTCCTCTGAAGGACGAATATGAAGGAAAGAAGGCAGAGCTGGAGAAGACAGAGGCTGAAATTCAGCAGATGATCCAGAAGAGACGACTGAAGATTCAGCAGATCAAAGAGTCAGTGAAGATGAGTAAAGGTGATGCAGACAGACAGAAAGCAGAAGGTGTTCAGGTCTTCACTGCTCTAAAGAAGTCTGTCGATAGAGGCCTGAAGGAGCTCATAAAGGAGATTGAAGACAAACAGGAAACAACAGAGAAACGCGCTGATGGTCTGATCAAAGATCTGGAACAGGAAATCTCTGAGCTGAAGAAGAGAAGATCTGAGGTGGAGCAGCTGTCATGCTCTGAAGACCACCTCCACCTACTCCAAAGCTTCTCGTCCATGAAAGCTGCTCCACCCACCAAGGACTGGAGAGGAGTGAGCGTCCGTCCACCATCATACGAGGGGACTGTGGTGAGAGCTGTGGCTCAGCTGGAGGAGACGCTCAGGAAACTTATGAAGAAGAAGCTGTTTGAGGCTGAGCTGAAGAGGGTCCAGCAGTATGCAGTGGACGTGACTCTGGATCCGGATACAGCAAATTCTAAACTCATCCTGTCTGATGATGAAAAACAAGTGCACTGTGGTGATGTGAGGAAGAAACTTCCTGACAACCCAGAGAGATTTTCTCCATGCCCTAATGTTTTAGGAAAGCAGAGTTTCTCTTCAGGCAGATTTTACTTTGGGGTTCAGGTTAAAGGAAAAACTGACTGGGATTTAGGAGTGGCCAGAGAGTCGATCAACAGGAAGGGAAAAATCGAACTGACTCCTCAGGATGGTTTCTGGACTGTGTGGCTAAGAAATGGAAATGAATACAAAGCTCTTGCTGGTCCTCCAGTCCCCCTCTGTCTTCAGTCTGGTCCTGAGATGGTGGGGGTGTTTGTGGATTATGAGGAGGGTCTGGTCTCCTTTTATGATGTAGGTGCTGCAGGTCTTATCCACTCCTTTACTGGCTGCTCCTTCATTCACAAACTCCACCCATTCTTCTGTCCCTGTAAGAATGATGGTGGTAAAAACTCTGCACCTCTGATCATCTGTCCTGTCAATCAAACTGAGTCGATCAACGACTGATTTTATTTGATGAACTGATTGATTTTTATTGAAGGGAACAAATAAGCATATCCAATGTAAATATTCTACAGTCTCCATGTTTTCTATAGTATCTGTTTATTGGGGACTCCAATTCACACTTAGATTTGATTTTCATTGAATTTGATGTAAACAGAAGAAACGTTAAATCAGCAAATGCTCCCACTAATGGAGACTTGAAATGAAGACCAAATATCAGTGAATAAATGTCAAAAAGCTTCATTTCAAAATAAAGTTTGTTAAATGCTGGTTGATTAATGGATGATTGTGAAGAGAAAGTTGTTTAGAAGATAAAGAAACTCACAACTAAGATATCTATTTTTTTACATGCGCATGGGCGGCCACGATCTAATCTGCTCTACACCAGAGTGTGCACAGCAGACGTGACACAGAAAAACCGCCCAGGGCATTCAGAACATCCTTTTATTTATACTTGAGCCTTCAAGGAAGTAGGAGTGACATGTTCAAAATACAAAAACATTTCCATAAAAGGAGAAAGAGACCGTTAGCTTGCCTGTTAACAAAGGAGGTACTATGTATGTCACAGCATTCCTCTGCACATCTGTTTTCACTCCCTTTTCCTGTGGTATTTTCAATTCACAAGCTCTTCTTCCTTTATATGAAGCTACAACTAAACACAATTCACAAAATTAAAAATCTTTCAACATTCCCTCCTGTTTGTAGCTGAAATTAAAGAGATACATCAATGTGTTTCAGACACAGACCCTACATTGTGAGTGCTTTCGGTCTGGTCGTCATAAAATGTATATCATTCAAACATAATCATTCATCACATTAGTTTCATACTCATCGTCTTCTCCTTCTTCCTTGTCTGGCACAGTGATATATGCAACGAGAGATTGAGATATCATCCTTGATACCATTCCTCTTACACAGGGGATAATGCATGTAGTAAAGATACAAAACATGATAAGTATTAGGCCAAAAAACATCAAAACCTTAAACATCAATGTTCTCCATGAGCCGCTCATAAACCAATCCCACCAATTACTTTGTGAATTTGCCCAATCGGTTACCTGTGCCTGTTGAACATTTCTAAGTAATTGTAGAGCATTTGTCATATTATCAGAATGCACATTGTCTGCAATATACAGTGGGGCAAAAAAGTATTTAGTCAGCCACCGATTGTGCAAGTTCCCCCACTTAAAATGATGACAGAGGTCAGTAATTTGCACCAGAGGTACACTTCAACTGTGAGAGACAGAATGTGAAAAAAAAATCCATGAATTCACATGGTAGGATTTGTAAAGAATTTATTTGTAAATTAGGGTGGAAAATAAGTATTTGCCTTCAATGTCCTGCATTGAGAGTATTGCCAGGCACACGACCTGCCACTTCTCCCAGCTGTCCATTGTGTGTCCAGCAAACGTTCCTGCATGTCATGTAATCCCAATTTGATGATCAAATCCAACATTTCTTGATTTAGAGAACAAGACAGAGAGAGTCTCTGAGAATTAGACAAGACTAGACAAGGACAAGAGAAGCCAAGCAGGAAAGTTAAGGGAGGGAGAGGGCTCTTGGCCGCCACCAAGAGCCAGATGAGAAAAGTTGTTTTGAAAAGAGCTTTCTGTGATTGTTGTGGACCCAGTGTCCAGTAAACATGGGATAATAACGTCTGTGAAGGTTCTCAGTCATCAAGGTCATCCTAGTCTAAGGAGCTTGGAAAGAAAAGCGTCTGGACTTCTCTAAGTTGCTTGAAGACCTTTCACCTCTCATCCAAGAAGCTTCTTCAGTTCTAGGGTTAAATGTAGTGGTGCAACGGATCACAGTTGATCCGTAATCCGAACCAATCCCACTCCACAGTTCGGCACGCAAGTGATCCGAAGATTCGAAAAAGAAGGAAAAAAGTATGCGTATGGTGCGCGTGGTGGGTCTGTCAAGGGATAGTTATGGCCAGTGCTAGCGATCCAAGTGGAGGAGCAGAGGAGTTTGCAGTATTTAAGCAGCCCTTTGCTGCCCAATCCGACCGGGCTAAAGCTATTACAAAAGCTATTGGGGTGTTTAGCTGCAGACGGGAGGCTGTATTCCGTTGTGCAAAACAAGGGGTTTAAACTATGATGAACGTGCTTGAGCCACGCTATGATATCCCGTTCGCGTCCACTTTAGTGGCAAGATCGTTCCAAGCATGTATGAGCAGGAAAAGATTTAAGTTGTGGCTGAACTGTCCCAGGCATCTTCTGTTGCCCTAACTACTACAAATGGGTGGACCTCCAGGGCAACAAAAAGCTACGTGACCGTGACAGCTCAGTATATCACAGCAGAATGCGATATAATGAGCGGTATGTATTATTGTAGGGTCTACCTTACAATATAAAGCGCCTTGAGGTGACTGTTGTTGTGATTTGGCGCTTTATAAATAAAATTGAATTGAGTGGTAGATACAAAGCCCTGTACTGCTCTATATTGTACCATAATTTTTTTTTAATAATTGCGTGGAATGAGTCTTGAGTTGAATGTTTTAACAGGCAAAAAATACTTCAATGAGTAAATAAGTAAATATTAAATTTTTGTCTTTTTTCTTTTTTTGCTGATCTGAAAATTGATCCGAATTGATCTGTTGCACCACTAGTTAAATGGTGGAGAGTCCCAGATTTAAACCCCGTGGGAGTATCCCCCAAAGAGGATGGGTGGGTCACCCGTTTTCACGCCTTGGCTCATGTGAGTAAGTAGAGGATCATCAGGGGGTCCTTTTGTCCCTCTTTGGGGGGATACTCCATTTGACCCTAGAACTGAAGAAGCTTCTCGGATGAGAGGTGAAACGTCTTCAAGCAACTTAAAGAAGTCCAGACGCTTTTCTTTCCAAGCTCCTTAGACGTGGGACAATAACTGCACCCAAATCAACCTCCCCTTCAAAGCATTCACCAACTTGATGACCGAGTTCTACATTGTCGGAGCCTTGTGACCTTCCCACCGGTGTGTTGCTCTACACCCTGGTGGGTGCTAGTTTTCCGCCACCTTAGTGGTTTGGTTATTAGCCATTTTTCTTTTTTCCTGAAAGGTCACGAAAGCTGTCACTCATTTTCATGAGACACACGAACAAAATAACGACAGATTAGTAACGCAGTAATGCAGTGTGCTTACGGGAAAGTAACAGCAATCTAATTACTTTTTTGGCAATAGTAATCCCTTATATTAATCATTACTTGAAAAAGTAATCAGATTACAGTAATGCATTACTTGTAACGCGTTACTGCCCATCTCTGGTGAGGACAGAGGTAATGAGTTGTGTTGTTCAACAGATTCGACACTGCAGTTAATGCTCACCCCCATACTGACTTACCTGTAGTCAGCCTGCAATCCACAACCACACCACTCTCTCTCTCACTCTCCACATTGCACCTTTGCCACCTCTAAACGTCCTGACACCCTTCCCCCACCCATCACTTTCACTAATGACCAGGTTCAAAGACAACTGAGAAGACTCCACTCGGGCAAGTCTGCTGGACCAGACGAGGTCCCCGTGTCCTTGAGACCCCCAGCTTTGTGGAGTCTTTCATAAACTGTTCATGTTGAATCTGAGTCTGCATAGGGTCCCAGCTCTGTGGAAGGCATCATGCCTTGTTCCTGTTCCTGTACTCAATGGCCCCCAGGACTACAGGCCTGTGGCACTGACTTCCCATGTCATGGATACTTCTCTCGTGTCCTAGATTGTTGATTACCTGACAAAGACCACAATATGCGTTTCTTCCACATTGTGTGTCTGATAAGGTGATCAGCAACACAGGGGCACCACAAGGGACCGTCCTCCACCCTTTCGTCTTCAGCCTCTACACCACAGACTTCAGCCACTGCAGAGAGTATCGGGGCAGGTTTAGCTCAGTAAGTAGAGGGATTGCCCCATGATCGGAAGGTCAGGGGTTCGACTCCACTGAACAGCTACCCTGAGGTACCCCTGAGCACCGTCCCTACACACTGCTCCCCGGGTGCTGCATTGGTGGCTGCCCACTGCTTCACTGGGTGAATGGGTTAAATGCAGAGGAGTAATTTTCCTACGGGGACTAACACATTATTATTATTATTAGAGGCCTGCCATCTTCTGTCTCATCTGTCTCTGTGTGATTTATTACTATTACTGAAGGCTACTGCCATACCAATACCAACTAGATTTTTAAATCTTAATATAAAATTAATAACAGTAGGGTGGACATTAGGTAAGGCTGCACTTTTTGCAGCGATCTCAAAGTAACTGTATTCTGAATGTAACCCAGGTTAAAAGTTGCATAAATAGTAAAAGATAGGTAAAGTCTAAGAATATAAATAGCAAAGAGATAAATTTATTTTGTTTATTTGATTATTTATTAAAAAGTCAAAGTTCATGTAAAATGATTTAACATGTTGTTTAAAATAAGTTATCTTTCTTATGTTGTGAATTGCTTGTGAAAACTTTAGTTTCCTACGGGGTTATGGTCTGTGAAAGTACCACAAGGTTGCAGGGTATAGTGCGTGAATTACACAGAGCAGTCGGAGAAGTTAGCTTGTTTTCATGTATTATCAGTGAGTTTAGACTTTTCAGAAAGACAAGTGTCGGTAAGCTAGTGACATGACACGGTAAAGTTTCAGCGTGAAGCTGCTGGACTGTGTGTTTTGTTTCCTGCCGCTGAGTTGGAGCAGAGGTTCCCAAAGTGGGGGGCCATTACAGACGGGGCGCGATATGAATAATAAAAAAAAAGAATGCCTGGACACTGCTAGCATAATGGACAGGTTTTTGACGGGGTTCCTACACTTTGGCAGTGGCCAAAGCATTGTAGCCGTTCCCACTCGTTCAGTTCCATTGCAGAGATGTTGTTAGTGGCATTATTCGTGGTGACACAGACAAGGTGGCATTCTTGCAATCCCCATGACTCCAGTGTATCTCTCAGACCTAGACACATTAATTCTTAATTAGGGGTCACTCGGAATTACTACAGCCAGCACAGTAGCCGAAAATATTTGTTTTACTAACATGCATATCATATGTTAGTTAAAACTAATATATATATATTAATATTACATGCACGTATATATGCACACAATGTACTTTATGCACGTTAAATATGTACCAATGGCAGACTCATACCTTTGGCTACCATGCCTCCGGTGTGGTCATCTGGAAAGTACGCAGTCTGTAAACAGCGAGCGCAGAGGGTCCAGTCTTTGTTAATAAAATGGATGGTTACGCTCATGTAGGGCTGCGTATCTCTGCTCGTTCATAGGTCAGTAGTCAAGGCATAATGCACGACACTGCAAATATCCTTCTCTACTTTGGCCCGACATGTGTCATATAAGCAAAGCAACTCGACTTTACTGAAGTGCTTACGCTTTGACGAGGTCACGAAAGCTGTCCTTCTCAACTACATAAACAGGGGCCATGCCTTTACAAATGCAATACGAGATGGCTCCTGTGATTTGTTTATGGCGCTGGGACGTTTTCTCATACGACGTGCCTTGTGTGAAAGACTGCTGTATCTACGGCTGGCTATAGTTTTTCTTTTCCCAACTTGCTCCCGTTGTTCCACAACTTGGTTTAGCTCGGATTTTCTGGATTCCTTTCAGTGAAAGTGCTTCTTCTTGGGCTGCCTAGGTAGCTGTCTCTGCCTGTTGCATATCCAGGCATGAAACTGCAACCTGTCCCGCATCAATCGTTTTGAGTTACAGTAAAGCATGACGCAAATCCGGGTGCACATAAAGCATCACCAAACCACAAGACGGAGTGTCTTTGCGAAAAATATCATTTTTTTATATTTTATTTTCTCTTGCATAAAGTTAGAGTATGTATAGTGACAAGACAACACTAACATATTTGCCACAGGCTATTTAATGATATATTTTATGTAATAATTTATAAAATTAGGTTAGAAACGATAGAAGACAAATGGCACGGTAGCCACTTTTCTATCGTCCACACAATATATATTGTCATATCGTCCAGCACCAATGGCCTGGATGCCCTGTCACATGCACCAAGTGTCACAGCTGTCCTGGAAGTGACTGTGAATTCTACTGCCATGCGCGCACTTCACTGCTTTGATGGCACAAGACAGTTTGGCCCTCGCTGTTCCCAGGGCCACCTTGTCGCCTGCTCTGAAGGGGGAGTCTTGGATCCTTAGCAGCTCACACACTTCTGTGGTCATCCACGGTTTCTGGTTGGAGCGTGTTATGATAGTGTTTCTTCTGCCCTCGCACTTAACTAGGCAGATAGACAACCATCATCCCATGTAGAAAAACCACACCGTTGTTCCTTTCTGGTGGATTTATTTGAATGGATGCATAGCATGGCTTTGCTGAAATACATGAATGGATGAATGGTGAGTACGGTGGCCCCTAGAGACAAAGCACGTACAAACTCCAAAACACTTGCAAACTCCAAAACACTTGCAAACTCCAAAACACTTGCAAACTCCAAAACAGATGTAAACTCCAAAACACTTGCAAACCCCCAAACACATACAAATTCCAAAACACAACGGAAGTGCTCCAGGACACTAGGGGCAGTGTTGAGCTTTTGTTACCTAGTAACTACACAAGCCAGGAAGTACCAATGACCGGATTTGGGCTGTATCCCAATTCAGGGTCTGCAGCCTTAAAGGCCACATTTTAAGGCCGATTAAGTCACAGTGACACGACAAAGGCTGTCCCAATTCAAAGGCTGCTCGAAATGTGGCCCTCAAATGTGTCCTTAATTTCCCTGAATTTTAAGGATGGGTCGGTGTAGCCTTCATGGCCCAACATATCCCAGACTTCATAGCGTGGCGGTGGTGTGGATAATTTTGCCGAAAAAAATGGCGGAAGCGGAGCTGCCGAAGAGTAAACTTTCAGAAGTAAGTACTGAATATTATGTCACTTATTTAAGCGCAAATGTTTTTATAATGAAGAACATTAAAACATTACTGTTGGCCACATGTCGGGAAAGTTATGTGACATTAGCGATGTTTGTACTAACTTGGTTTTAAAGCCTTTACTTCAAAATATACGCCGTTCAATAGTTAACTTTAATCTTACAGAGAATCTGATGATTTTATGGATAATTAAAGTCAGTTATATATCCACAAACACAACAAGCTGAAAGTCAGTGATGCTGCTCGGTTTGCAGTCCTGAATATCACAGCACAAGCAGGATTCACTGCACTGTTAATGTTAGCTATGCTATATTGCTGCCTCTGTTCGGTGGTGTCGAGCCAAACGGACTTTAACGTGTGTTTGAACGAGCTGACGGTTCACTCGTTAAGCTGAAAGAAAGATGCTTTAATCACAGCAGTCACACATGTGTCCACTGTACCATCTGGGAACTCTTCTTGTTTAGCACTCGTAATAACACAAACACTAAATCCTCCTTCTCTTGTGCTGTTTTGTAGCAGTGTTTATACCTGAGACTGTCACCTGTCTGTCTGTCCTGCACTCTCTCTCTTTTTCTTTCTCTCTGATTGTGTAATAAAAGTATGAACATGTATTTATAAATTACACTTGTGTTTGAATCCTGCAGCTTATCACACATTTGATTTCCATGTGTGACAACTGCAAGTGTCCAGAGTGAGGACAGACCGAGGGACCTACTGCTGCACATCATCTGTGAGGCTTTGCACCCCTGATGATCCACCAGGACAAACTCAGCAGTGTGTGAGGAAGAGGAGGAGGAAGAGCCAGCAGCAGCTGACAGATGGAGAGAATAGACAGACTGTTCCCTCTTTGTGAAGGACTGCTGGAAAAGTTTAGAATAACGAATTGTCTGTCCTGAATCAGTCTTATTAGGTAATGTTCAAATAATTTGATCATTCCAGTGTTTTCAGTGTGGGAGAAAGTACTCAGGGCCTTCAAGTAGAGATGGACCGATCCGATATTACGTATCGGTATCGGTCCGATACTGACCTAAATTACTGGATCGGATATCGGAGAAAAATAAAAAATGTAATCCGATCCATTAAATATCACGAAAGCACCTCACAAAACTTGCAACACGCCGTAACTCGCCTCAGAACGACGTTAGCACGTCGGAGCAGTATGCATCACGTGATAGAGCAGCTGTGGCATGCGGGACCTGTCGGTGGTCTGGATAGCATGTGGAGCTTCGCTAGCAACCTGGCATTTCATCTCCGACAAAGTTATCCCCGAGAGAAGTAAAGCAAGTGTGTAAGTCCATCTCTGAATGTTTGTAAAGCATTCCCACGTTAAGCTTAACGAGCGACTGCCTCTCGCTCTCCGGCTGCTACTTCAATCGTGAAACTGCTAATGATCAGCTGATCGGCTTTTCTGTGGCGAGTCCGTCTTTCTTGTTTGTTTTTGGTCCACTTTGCACCAGAAAGAGGAAACCAGCGGCTGAACAACAGCAGCACGTTTAAGCTTGATAAGCTGTTGTTAGAATTTATTTAATATTACTTTCTACACCAGGATCTTTTTCTATGTAGCTGACGGCTGGTAACTGTGCAGGGGCGGATCTAGCAAAGTTTAGCCAGGGGGGCCGATAGGGCATTAACTGGGAAAAGGGGGCACAAAGACATACTTTTCTTTCTTATTCTCATTTAAAATGTCGAGCTTTTAATAAATAATTATCTGACACCCAAAGTTTTAATTTGATGTAAAATGAATAGAAGTCAATTACTGTATATAGTGACTATTAAGTCTAATATATATACCCTAGTAAGCTATAGTACTTTTTACTTTGGGAAGGTACCATCTGTGCAGTCTGCAATTTTGTTGAAGAAAGATGTTGAATCTATTTAATATTTCTTGAAAAATAATTGATTTCTGTGCATTTTTTTTTTACACTGCATCAAATTAAGGTTGATTACGTCGATTAAGCATCATGAGGTGGCGCGTGAGGGGTGGTTCCTTATTTTTTATTTATTTATTTTTGTTGTTGCTGGGAGTTGGAACCCTATTAGTTAGGTTGCTTAATATTTACGCTAAGTACTCTTTAAAATACCAGAATAGGGAGGATGGTGTAGGTCTAAGTTTATTAGATTGATCAGTATTGCTGAACTATGAAATATTTTTTTTGTATACAGGTATAACAGAATAGCTTTAGTGTAGTTGTTGTTTTAAACTTGAGTATGAACTTGCAGACTTGCAAAATGCAGCAAGATATTTTAAAAAACAGTTTTGTTGATTAAAAAACACTATATCGGATTCATATCGGTATCGGCAGATATCCAAATTTATGATATCGGCATCGGTATCGGACATAAAAAAGTGGTATCGTGCCATCTCTACCTTCAAGTTACACACTATGAAAGGCAGCAACAAGTTTAATGTTCAGAAACCTAAAGTATGTATCAGCAGCAGAATGGAGCTAAAAAATAAATGTTTATTTCAGTTCTATGAAGCTTTGAGTATTTTTGATTAGTAGCACTGCTGTGTTTTTTGCATCATATTGGTGTAATTGTTTATATGCTTTATATATTCTGAGGTAAGTTGACCTATAGTGTTACATCATATTCTACAAGGATGTTATGTGTTTGTATACTTTCTGCCCAGTTTGACCCATTTAGCAGAAGTCAGCCTGTTTAAGGTTCTGATATCTATTCTGTATGACTTAAAGCAGTTATGACATGGTCTGATTTTCTCACCCAATAAAGGAATATTTCATATATCAGTCTACTCTTCATTCTATCAGAAACAGTTTTCACAGCTTGTACATTTTCTTTTTACACATATATGTAAGCATTGAGCCAAATTTTGTAATGCCAATATACTGAAGGAACAACATTTGTCTCTTATATATGATACACCTATATATGCACTGTCAAAGATACTTGTCTTTGAGTGAATATTTAAGGTGATAAGACATATAAATAACTGTAACTTGAATCTGTACTGAGGCTTAGTATTTGGCACAGAGTTCATGTTCACTGCTGTAATAGCTAATAATGATTAATATAATAACTATAATATTGGCCATATTATATTTACATTACCAAAGTGATATGACTTTAGTCTCATGAACAACATTAGCTAATTGTTATTTACTAACTAATCTTAAATGACTGTTCAGTACAGAAATGAAGCCCAAAAATCATGTTTTACTATCCTGTGGTCTCAGCCTCAGATACTTATCAAATCACACAAAGCTCTTGTAGAAACAAACAAACAAATGAACAAAATATTTTCTCCTTCATTTCTGTCAAATCAAGTTGTATGACACGTTTCCAGCGGTTAGTATCATGGTTGCTAGGCAACCTGGGAAGCGCGACGGAGACTAGACCGTCCCATACAGACAAACTTGCCGTTTATTTCGCAAATCGAGCTCAACACTGCCCCTAGCGTCCTGGAGCACTTACGTTGTGTTTTGGGGTTTGCATGTGTTTTGGATTTTGCAAGTGTTTTGGAGTTTGCAAGTGTTTTGGAGTTTGCGAGTGTTTTGGAGTTCGTACATGCTTTGTCTCTAGGGGCCACCGTAGGTGAGACTGTAAACAAACACAAATATCCCGTGTGAGCTGACATAAGCAAACATTCTTAGAATTAGAAAATGCTATGACCTGTTACTATGCAAAGCAAAGCAGAACGAAACAAGCTAACAAGCTAACATTAGCGGTTAGCTAGCGCTAATTAGCATCTAGGCTAATGACTAATAAAGCACATCATTGAGTGAATTTACTTTCTTAAATATCACAAACAACACACGGCAGTTAGTGCTAAACATTCACTGGTAAAACACAATATTACTGCCAACTTACAGACTGTGCTGGCTTAAGAGGCAGCATAGGCAGGCACAGGAGTAGCAAACTGTCCTTCTCCCGTTAGACAGGAAGTAATGAGAAGTAGCACTTCCGGTAGAATGTCAAAATAAAAATGAACAGTGTGCCAGAAACGAATAAAGATTGCATGAACTTATATAACACTACATAACGTGAGGGGTGACTCTTAAGGAGCCAGAACAGTGTTGGTGTCAGTGACATCATCGATGCACTTGGTGATGTAGCTGATCACAATGATGTGTACTCCTCCAAGTTGGTGTGGTCGCCATTACAGTCTCCGCGAACATGTCCCAGTCAGTGTGCTCAAAACAGTCCTGAAGAGCAGACAGAGCTCCTGCAGGCCAAGTTCTCACCTGTCTCAGAACCGGTTTGCAGCGTCTGACGACCGGTCTGTATGCCGGAATTAGCATAACAGACAAGTGGTCTGAGTGTCCGAGTTGGGGGCAGGGCTTCGCTCTGTAAGCGCTGGGAATGTTTGTGTAAACAAGATCCAGTGCGATTCTCTGTGTTGATGGAATTTCAGAAGCACTGGCTTGAGATTTGCGTGGCTGAAATCTCCGGTGATAATAAACAGTCCGTCGAGGTGTGAGTTCTCGAGCTCGCTGATCTCCCCGTACAGCTCGCAGAGCGCCTCCTTAGTATTAGCGCTGGGTGGGATGTACACTGCTGTAATGAGCACAGCGGTGAATTCCCGAGGTACATAAAAAAGTCTGCATCTAACATTCATAAACTCTACAAGCGATGAGCAGTAATTAGAAACTAGCACTGAGTTCTTGCACCATTCCAAGCTGATGTAGACACACAAGGCCAAGCCACCACCTCAAGTCTTACCGCACAGAGCTGCATTTCTGTCGGCACAAAATGCGCTGAGCCCATGTAACTGAATGGCAGTGTCGTGGACTCTGTCGCTGAGCTATGTTTCTGTGAAAGCAAAGACGTGACAAATTATATACCAGTTTTTAAACTGTATTGATAGGCAACGTAAAACCAGAGTTATGATGAAAAATACACATGATGTTATTGTCTGAATAAAACAGTGGTGTTTATAGCGGGAAGAAACAGTAAAAACGGCGTTTTCTACTGACAGCAAAGAAAAGAAAAAACACCCCTTCCGTATTAGTGGAAAAATGTACTGTAACCCAGTTCCTAAAATCATCTCAAACAAAAAAAGAGAAGAAAAATTTAAACATTTAATGTTCATTGTCCTGTTCTTACTGTCCCTGTTAATGAAAGTGAAATGAGATCAAAATATTTATTTAAACATAGAAGGGACGCAGATTATATATGATATGCTCTGGTCAAACAAGGGTTAAGTTTTCTCAGAGGGTTGATGAGCTCTGATGAGAGCCTATTGTTTTACTCCACTCCTCGCATGTCAGCCAATCGGTGAAGCTCTAGGCAGCTCTTGTCCCTCCTTAGTACCAGCTCCCAAGTTTTCAGTCTCTTGCTTCTACAGCCGAACAGAGCAGACGGACTAAAACTTTTGTTATCGGTAAGCTGGAGAAATTAACCTCTAACGAGTTAAAAAAATACCATCTAAACTGATATTTTTCACAAATTATGTATTTGTATTTGCACTTGTTGCTGTCAAGGGCAGAGCGAAACCGGAAGGTTTACTGAGCTGTGGCTCCACATAAATGCTGAGCATCCACTCGACGGCGGTAAGCTAAATGTGGCTAATCAGACACGTGATGTGCGGAGTGTGGGTACAGTTGTTCGATGTCTCTGAAACGCACTGTTGTTATGCTAGTTAGATCATTAACTAAGTCATTAACATGTGAAAAGCTGTAAATGGTTAAAGCAGCTAAAAATAACTTTATGAGAGATAATTGTAAGCAGACTTTATCCTGCTTCCTGTTTAAATTTTGATGTCAATCAGTTGTCTTACAATACTCAGTATTGAACACTTGGAGTTAATGTTTAGTGTATTTCCACTTGTACTAGTAGGCCTATGGTACAAGCGGGATTAAGCACGTCTATTTTAATACTCCTATTTGTGGACTCAGTCCTTGTGTTTACGTGTTATTGAAATTGATTATTTGCACTTTGTTCAATTTCTGATAAGCATTTGCATATTATTCCATTTCTTAAAAGGGGTAATATACGTATTTATTTGTGATAAGATATATATGTACAGTGAGTTTATTTTGATGGATGTAATTAATGTTTACAATGAAAGTGAATTATATGGTGGCTATAATTCCTGAATGTTTGCAACCTTGTAGATAATCTTTAATGTTACTGTAGGTTACAAATAAGTATTGAACCTTGATACTGTGAAATTTTGGATATTGATACTTTGACCTTTGAAACTTGATATTTTAATGTTGTACAACGTGACTGAACTGATGATGATTGAATTGATGATAGCTGATCTGAATAGTAGTTACTGCACTGTGACACTACTTTAGTTTAATTTGTGAGAGTTATCCTTAAAGGGCAGGTGACATATATTTGGCCATTGTTTATAGGTCAGGTTTTTATATGGGACGAATCCAAAGACCAGGTCAGCGATTCCAGAACCCAGAGTGTTCCAGTGTTCACTGGATGGCGAGCCAACCCAAGATCCTAGGAGACGATATACATATACACGCACACTCATTTGCACATTGATGGACTACAATCCTCTACTGTACAAGTAGTACGGTAGGACAGACAATCACACACACACTCCTTGTCGGACGAATTCTATTGGAATACACCTGTTTGTCATGGGCCCCACCGGTACCATTTGGACTTAAAAAAAGAGACTAATTCTTTTACTTGTGCACAATTTTTATTTAATTCTATTTTTTTGCTACTTTGGGGGAAATTTTTATACTTGACATTCTGTTAAAACCTGTTGTAATACTGTGTTGTTTACAAATTTCTTTTACAAGGCTTAACATCACTAAAGTACTTTTAAAGCCACATAACTGTGTTTGTCTGGTTTCTCTGCCATTCGTGTACCAGAGCTCTAAGAGTCGTTCTCAGTCTTCTGATACTAGCCCAAATTACTTATTACTTTGGTAATTATCCATTGGTACTTTATGTAACTTCACGTAAGTGCTACAGTACCATGTCGACCAATCAAAAAAATGATATGGCAACATTTGACATTTGGTTGTTTAGGAAGAGGGGGAAGTTTTAGGAGTGACACCGCTGAGAGAGAGAGCGATAGAAAGAAAGAGAGAGTGAGTCAAAGGAGCTTGCAAAGAAAAGCGTCTGGACTTCTTTAAGTTACTTGAAGACGTTTCACCTCTCATCCGAGAAGCTTCTTCAGTTCTAAGGTCAAATGGTGGAGAGTCCCAGATATAAACCTAGTGGGAGTAACCCCCCACAGAGGGACAAAAGGACCCCCTGATGATCCTCTAATCCCCTGAGCCAAGGTGTGACACTGGGTGTGGGTCCCAATCAGCCAGAGTTTCGGGTGAGTTCATTGTGAAACCTTGCCCCACCTTATCATGCAAATTCCTGAGATCAGATGGCCCAGGCTGTGAGTGGGCGTTAAGGCGTCTGGGAAGGGATCTCAAAACTGGATTATAGATGGCAGACAGTTGGTGTCGTAAACCACCGCCTCTGTTCAAAGATGGTCGCTCACAGTGGACATAGATGGCTTCTTTCACTCCTCTTTCAAGGGGAGATGCACCGTGGATAAGGGAAGGTGCACCGTGGTCCTAAACACTACAGATTACCACACAAAGATCACTACTCTCCTCAGTGACAACAATACCTACGAAGCCCTAAAGCGAGACCCCACAAGCAGCTACAAAAAGAAAGTTATAGCTTGCCTTCAAGACTTTGAAAAGGACAAAATTATTGACCGCCTTACATATCACCGCCTTTACCCAGGGGATGCCATACCCTGCATTTACGGACTTCCTAAAATCCACAAGGAAGCGGTCCAACGCAGACCTATAGTCAGTAGCATAAACTCAGCCACTTATAACATTGCTAAACACCTTGCTACCATCCTTGCTCCTCTCGTGGGGAACACCCCACACCACATCAAGAACTTCACCGACAAGGTCCAGAAACTTACCCTGGATCCAGATGAAACCATGGTGTCCTTTGATGTAGTCTCTCTCTTCACTTGCATACCCACCACGGAGGCCGTGGAGACTGTCAGAAAACGACTACAAGAAGACAGCTCCTTGGAGGACAGGACCAACTTCACACCCGATCGGATTTGCACACTGTTAGACCTCTGCCTCACCACTACATATTTCAAGTACAACGAAGGCTTTTACAGACAAAAACATGGCTGTGCCATGGGCTCCCCCGTGTCACTTATTGTAGCCAACCTTTACATGGAGGAAGTGGAAAGGAAGGCTCTTGGCTCTTTCAAAGGAAGAGTACCCAGCCACTGGTACAGATATGTAGACGACACCTGGGTCAAAATCAAGACAAAAGAAGTGGAATCCTTCACTGCGCACATTAACTCTGTGGATAAAAACATCAAGTTCACCAGGGAAGACACAAAGGACAACTGTTTGCCTTTCCTGGACTGCGCTGTGCACATTGAACAGAATGGCAACCTCAACATCGAAGTTTACCGGAAGCCCACACACACGGACCAGTACCTCCTGTTCGACTCCCATCACCCTCTGGAACACAAACTTGGAGTAATTAGGACCCTACGCCACCGGGCAGAACATGTTCCCTCTAAGCCTGAAGGGAAAAAGAAGGAACACACACATGTAAAGGAAGCACTCAAAACGTGCGGCTATCCTAAATGGGCGTTCTTAAAGTCAGCAAAGAGGCACAGAAAAGAAGACCAGACACCAGTGAGGGAGGATAAGAAAGACAGACGCAACAACATTGTCATCCCCTATGTAGCCGGTGTATCAGAAAAACTCAGGAGAGTTGTCTCCAAGCACGACATCCCGGTGCATTTCAGACCCAGCAACACGCTCAGACAAAAACTGGTTCACCCGAAAGACAAAATGCCAAAACACAGACTTAACAATGCGGTGTATGCTGTACAGTGCAGCGAGGAATGCCCAGACCTCTACATTGGAGAGACCAAACAGCCACTTCACAAGCGCATGGCACAACACAGAAGAGCCACCTCCACAGGACAAGACTCAGCAGTCCATCTGCATCTTAAGGATAAAGGACACTCTTTCGAGGATGCCAATGTTCACATTTTGGACAGAGAGGACAGATGGTTTGAAAGAGGAGTGAAAGAAGCCATCTATGTCCACTGTGAGCGACCATCTTTGAACAGAGGCGGGGGTTTACGACACCAACTGTCTGCCATCTATAATCCAGTTTTGAGATCCCTTCCCAGACGCCTTAACGCCTACTCACAGCCTGGGCCATCTGATCTCAGGAATTCGAATGATAAGGTGGGGCCAGGTTTCACAATGAACTCACCCGAAACTCTGGCTGATTGGGACCCACACCCAGTTTCACACCTTGGCTCAGGGGATTAGAGGATCATCAGGGGGTCCTTTTGTCCCTCTGTGGGGGGTTACTCCCACTAGGTTTATATCTGGGACTCTCCACCATTTGACCTTAGAACTGAAGAAGCTTCTCGGATGAGAGGTGAAACGTCTTCAAGTAACTTAAAGAAGTCCAGACGCTTTTCTTTGCAAGCTCCTTTGACTACGATGACCTGGATGACTGAGAACCTTCACAGACAAAGAGAGAGTGAGTTTTGATACATGAGAGATTTGTGACGTTTAGCGTGTTTGGAGGCTATAGTTAGTCTGTAGTGTAGTCGTTTTGTTTTGTGTGTCAGTTCTACTAATGAATGTCACAGTTGCTCCAAAAAAATCCCACCAAAAACAGATTGCAGTGTAAATGCTGTCTCCACGTGGAAAACTGGACTGATACACCTCCTGCTGTCAGACCTGCAGGGTTTAGGCCTGTGGTGTTCTCCTCTGTCTTTTAGTAGACACAAACTATTTTTTGGAGTGGCACAAATAATTTGTGTGCCTTCTTTTTTGATACAGAACACCTGATTGTTCTCTAAATAGTTTTAAATGGTTATATAAAAAACGCCTGAGGCCTTGGCTGCATTTTTAGGTAAATAGTAACGTATAACTTTGTTGTTTGCAAAACTTGCGCATAACTTTTAGAAATGTACAATTTCTATTTGCATTTCAAGTACTGAAAATGTTTTGTTAAACATGTTTGTGGGTTTTACAGTAAAAAACATAACTTTTTTTTCCACTCAAGTTTTTTGTCTGAATTTAGATCAATTGTGCTAATACAGTATGTCAAAATGAAAAAATAACTCAAATTTCAGATATTTGAGGTTGTGCTGAAAAGAATTATACCAAACAAGGCAAGATAAACAGTTTTTAAAGGTGAAATATAGAGGTCAAATCAAAAGTAGTCAAAAACAGCCAATTATACTCTGGAAGCATTATTTCAGCTCAGAGAAAACATATTAAAGAAATATGTAAGACTGCTTTCTTCCATTTGCGCAGTATCTCTAAAATTAGAAATATTCTGTCTCAGAGTGACGCTGAAAAACTAGTTCATGCATTTATTCTTTCTAGGCTGGACTACTGTAATTCATTATCATTAGGATGTCCTAAAACTCCCTGAAAAGCCTTCAGTTAATCCAAAATGCTGCAGCAAGAGTCCTGACAGGGACTAGACGTCTTCCATCAGCTTCTTGGCCAAAGTGAGGCGGGGTGACTGTTTATTGAAGGCGCATCTTCCTCTATGAGCCGTGAGTAAAATAAGCTGCAGTGCTCTTAATGTTATGAACAGACATGACAGTGGAAGTACTGCACCTGTTGACTCGCTGTCAGTAAACTTTGTAATTAAGCTGATGTATTTGCTGTGACAGACAAATTAGTGTGTTGTGTGAGCTGACAGACTCGTGTTTTGTTTGTGTTGACAGAGTACTGTCTGCGCAGCGCTGTGGCTCCCAGCATGCTCTCTGCTTCACACCGAAGCTGATTGTGGGCTGTCAGCTCGGCTCGCGTCTCTTTCCCTCCGTCTCT